>NC_091854.1:32387500-32550000 GCF_037783145.1 Equus przewalskii | reverse complement strand
GCGGTTGCAGCACTGGAACGCTCTAGGCGCCTGAACCCACAATCTACAAAGTCGGACGCTTAAACCGACTGGTGTGTTGAAACCCTTCCCCCTCCAATCCCGGGGTGCAGGGCGCACGTGCCCCGACGGACTCTGGGCAGATCACCCCCAGCTTCTCCTCCTCGGAGACCAGGCTGTTGTTAAGTTCACCGAGCGCTGGCCGTCTCAGCCAGGAGAATGTGCAGGATTTATGGGAAATATCATCAGCTCTTCAGAAAAAGGCACTAGTAGTAAAATAAGGCTTTTTGACCAAAGTCATCATTGAAGGGTTTCTTTTTTAATGGGAAATCCGAAGGGGGAAAAGAGTAGTTAGGACATTGGGTTTGCTCTCCCCCCTGGTCACTAAATCTCCCGTCTCTAGCAGGGATTTCGTGCTAAACTTTACTTGATATAACCGCACAGTAGGTGCCAGATATACCAAGTCAATGCCGTGTAATTATCGCCTCTAATTTCCGTACCTGTCCTGGGACCCGGAGACGTTTTCACACCGCATTTTACAGATGAGGAAACTGAGTCACATGGTGGCTAAGTAATTTGCCCAAAGTCACACACAAAGAAGTGGACAGCAGACCCAGGCCTGGCGTTCAGGACTCTGACTTGAAAACCTGAGCCTGAACACTACCCTCTATGCCGCCATGCGCAGCCTGGTGAATTGAGGCAGTGGGACTCCTACGGGTGCAGGGGTGTGTCTGGGTGTCACAGGATTCTCGCATATCATGGAAGGACTCCCCTCGCTCCTCATGGTGAGCCCACCGTAGCTTTGCTAATAACTGGCTCCTCTGTGTTTGCACTCTGTGCTCATTGCAGGTGCTTCCTACAAGGCAGACAGACCTCCACACAGGCCACCCTGTGCTCCTTCCAACCCACAGGTTGTGACACAGGCTGAGTGCTGACGGAGCGAGCTGAGTGTGCTGCTTCCTCAGGGACTGCAGAGGAGGCTGCGGGGTCTGAAGAGGACAGCCTGGGTAGGAAATCGGCTCGCCCACTCGCAGCCGTGTAACCGGGCAGGCGGCTCAACTCACTGCGCTCAGCGTCCTCACCTGGGAAATGGGAAGAAGGGCAGCAGCCACTTCACAGGGGTATTCTGATGATCACAGGAGTCGTTTGCTTGGTGCGTGGTGTGTACTTGGAGCCACGTAAGACTCAGCTCTTGTCCTCACTCCTTGTGAAAGTCTCAAAGCAGAGACTGAGACCCCGGGCTCAAAAATTCCGGCTCGATCCAGATTGTCAGTTGGGAAACTGAGACAAGGACGGATTTGCCGCTTGTACTGGAGAGCCGCGTGGCCTCTGGAGTTGGCCTGCTGTTCCGAAGCTATCTTGACTGCCCCAGATATAAATGCTATCCACGAAATTGCACAATTCATATATTTGAGAGAAATATCATTCATTCACAAAAACGCTTTGTGCTCTTGCTCTGGACCGGGTCGGCACTAGAGACGCAAAGTCAAACGGGACTAGGGCTCAGCCCCCAGCCCCGAAGAGCGCGCGATCTGGGTGGCAGCAAGACGATGTGGCGGTGCAGTCAGAGCTTCACGGAAAGACGGACGAGGCAGAGGAGCTTCTGTGCTTTCGTACTGCTGGGCGGGGCCAGGCGCTGAAGTTCCCCAGAGCCAGGAATGTTTGGACCGGGCTTGAAGGACTGAGGATCTGCCTGTTGGAGGATGGGAGCTGAAGACGGGCATCCAAGCAGAAAGGACGTCCTGAAGACGTGCAGGGAGCAGCACAAAGTCTGAGGAACCTCCTATGCAGGGCAGTGGCGGGGGTGCACACCGGGGTGAAGCAGGCTGGGAAGGGAATCATACGCAACAGAAATGGACACTGGTCACTTAAGGAAAAGGAAACTTTCTAGGAATGGTTTGGGGTGCCAACAGGAGGGAGAGGAGCGCTGCCTTCTCCAGGCACTGCCTTCTGATTTTCTCCCCTTGCCTCACTCTGTGCCTGATCAGAGCCCCAGGAGAGAGACTCTGATTGGCTGAGCTTGGGTCCCGGGCTCCCGTCATGGCTTTACTAGGTGAAAAAAGGAAAGATGGGGTGGGCTGAGCCTCCGGGGACCCCTTCCACTCTAAGGTGGGCAGTCAGCACACTAGAGGGCACCACAACTACACCTAATCCGGAAAGGTAATTCCCCAGGGTGCCGATAGAAAGGGCAACTCTATGATGGACGGACCCCAAATTACAGATGTCCACTATGAATAAAAATAATAGCTTATGTTTACTAACTAGTGTCATATAGCATGCTGAGTACACGCTTCTCATGTGTTTTATTTAACCCTCATAACCATTCTAGGAGTAGGTGCTTTATGGGATTGGGGTAGGCGTATCCCATTTTTACAAATGAAAAAAATTACAGCTCAGAGAGGTGAGGTCACTTGCACAAGGTCACACAGCTCGATGGGAATCAAACCCATGCATCTGATGGCAAAGCTCTCAGCCACTGCACACTGGCTCTAAGTTTCCTGGTGAAGTGAAAGCATCAGCAGGCTGGCATGGCTCCCCACTGGCCACCCCCAGCATCCCCTCCTGCCCTGCCACCCCTGAATAGGCACTGTCAACTTGGGGGACCCAAAGATCCAGCTCATGGCAAGGAGCACAGACAAGCCCCTTTCTCAGTGAGCCCGCCTGGAGACTGCACAAACCAGATGGGCAGCATCCTCGGCACCCCGGCTACAGCCTAGCCTTTCAGGCCCTTTGTGGGTGTCACACGGAAAACCCCAGATCAACTTGCTCCAAAGCAATTTACAGTGTTGCCTCTTTTGAACCCCAAGAATAGAGAGTCACACACCTGCAGGGCTCCGCGGCACGTTGTTTTAATTAATGACTGAACAGAAGCTTCTGCAATCCCTGTGGGCACATCCGCCCTTATTTTAAAACATTCCACAAGAATTAAGCCTACCTCAGAAGGCAGTGGGGTCAACTTGTGCGTCGGTGGAAACGTCTCCCCAAGTCCTGGGCCTTTCATTTTCAAATCTGGAGCCACACACTTAGTGTAAGTAGGGAAAATGATTCACTCCTGTCATCCAGCCACTCAGCCAGCCAGCGAGTCATTCACCTCGTCTCTAGGATCTAAATGCTTACAAGTGATGCTTAACTCACCTGAACTGTGCAAGGCAGGTACAGTGCCCTCATTTTACAGACAAGGAAGTGGAACCTCAGACAGGTTAAGTAACTAGCTTAAAGTCACACAGCGAGTGAGGGCTCTTTCCATGATGCTGTGTGGTGTTCTGAGTCATGCACACTCAGCAAATGTTCCCTGACCTGGATCTCAGCATCGATTTTGATCCACAGTGATGGCTCCTTGCCAGTCTTCACTGATGCCATGCCTGCACCACCCAGAGAGGACCCATGTTGCCTTGTCAGAAGAGATGCCTGAGCGTTTCAGCAAAATGGAGACTCTTGAACTGAGCTCCTCATCTTCAGAGCTGTCCCCTCCAACCCTCCATCCACACTGGACACCAGCAATGTGTCTAAAATGCAGAATCGATCATGACACTTCAGAGCTTATCATCCTTCCATGGCTCTCAATTACCTTCAGTAGAAAGTCCACATTCACATGGACGCAGGACCCTTCATGATCTGGCCCTCGCCCACATCCTCTGTCACTTCAGTCAAAACATCCCCCCAGGCTCTCTTTGCTGTCTGCATACAACCCTCCCAGCACCCTGGGAGGCACAGACACACCTCTGTTCCCTTGTTCTTCTCTTTAAAGCCCGCTTCCCTTCCATATCTGCCCAGCTAACTCCTATTCAACCGTCAAAACTCAGCTCAAGCACCACTCCTTTGGAGAGGGTCCACCAGCGTAAGTGTGTCCACCCTCTGTGCTCCTCGGAAGATTCTCACAGCACTCAAGGGGGACTGTGACTCTGGGCTATAATGACACAGTGACAGTCAGGAAACTTTAAGGTTGCACAGGACATAAATCCCTACTCAACTGAGAATAAACAAAGGACATAGAAAATCTATCCACATCAAGGACATTTGGAGGTATAGGGGCTTCAGATGTGGTTCGATCAGGGTTTCTCCTTCAGTTCTCTCTAGTTTTCTCGGATCTGCCTTCCCAGATGTCCCAGCTTTGTCCTTAGACTAACTCCCCAATGGTGGCTACGACAGTTGCTAACAGCAATTGGGGCACTTCAGCTGGAGGGAAGAGACAGAACGTTCCCCTGACCGTCCTTCCCTTTGGTACGATGAGGCCAATTTAGGTCACATGCCCGTCCCTGGACCACTTGGCATTACAAGGGAATGCAGAACAATAATTCACTGAAGCTAAGATACTTGAATGAATTGTAGACAAGGGTGTGTGTAGGAGTCCCATGATGGGTTGAGCCCACTATGAGTCAGTTTCCCCTAATCACGGAGCTTATGTAGAGGGAGGGGTGGACACCTGGATAAAAATGGAGTCTTCCAGGAGTGGGGGAGAAGGGAATGGATGCTGTCTAAGCCACCGCAGTGGCCACTGGGTGTGCACCACGTCTGTCGTCCAGTTAGACTGTAAGCCTCCTGCCGACAAAGACCGTGATGTTTATCCCAATAACCCACCGCCCAGCACAGGACCCGGTAATCTTTGGGGAAGAAAAATGAGATGAGTTATAATTGTTAAAACATTGCTGGAGCTGAGGTTTATTCAAGGCAAATTAAGAGTTCGGGTTTGCATGAAACGAAGGGGAAAGGCACTATTTCCACCTGCTGGGTCTCTGTTTGGTATATAAATTAGGCCTTTTTAAAAGACATGTTTCTGTCTGCCAGGCTTTAGAAACAGTGATCTAAGAGTCAGACATTTCCTATTAAAGTTTTAAAAACACAGCTTTAAGCCATACATTATATTGAACACTTTCATATCTCATCTGATTCAGTAGGTTTTAAACCTCACAGAGGTCACATTTTGAAACAGTAGTCACTTTTTATAACATCTCCAAACATTAAATAAAAATAAAGATTATCATGAAGAATAGAGATGTCCACAGAGACCACTAACGTGACACTTGAATATTATTATTATTAAGAACAGTATTATTTGGAGTCTGAAGGTTACAATGGCTGGCTCATCTCTAAGCTCCATGTTTTTCTTTATTGAACTGTAGAAGGAAGGGCGCATTCTATCAATGCTCACCTGTTTAAAAAAAACTATTTAGAACACGGGTTCTTACCTGTGGCAACTTCAGGGATGCTATGAATCCCTAAATATGTGCAAAATTGGGGGTGTGAGTATTTTCCTCCAGAGAGGGATCATAGTTTTTGCTATATTCTTAAAAGGGTTTTTGATCCACAAAAACGTTAAGAACCGCAGATATTGAAGGGAAATTCCCTCAAGATCTTGGTTGTCCCAGTAACTGGGGTTTCACATAAAGGAGAAAAGCTGTTCCCAGGGTTAGACTATTAACTTAGCTTGGCCGCTTCCGGGAAATAGGTCATTCTTGGGTTTCTCTTAGGGTGTTTTAACTTGAAGAGTTACAGAGTCACTGGATACCCGAAATGAATGGGGCTCTGTAAGGAGGAATCAGGAAGCAATTCCGCGGCTCCCACATCCGCCCAGCCCAGCCTCCCTTCCATCTCTCCCCTTCAGCCTTTTCTGACCCCACACATTGTCGTGAGCTCCCACATTTACCGTGGACGATCTGTAATCTGCCCAGCCAGTCTAGGGAGCTCCCCTCAGCTACTTTTGTAAACAGAAATAAAGCTAGTGGTTAATCATCTCTGAAATCTTGAAATTCTGATGTGTCATCCCTCAGCCATAATAGGTAAAACAGTAAAACAGTGAAAGGAAGGTAACCCAGGAGGGAACGTGGATGCGTGCGTGTGCCTGTGTGTGCTCAGGGGCGGCTCCTGGATGGTGCTGTTTGGTTCCCCCCAGGAATCATCCTTGTCAAAGAAGCGGGCTTTGTATTGTTAGTTGTCTGCTTTTTCTTTGTTTTCCTTGTTTCAGCGTTCAGTTGTATTTTACTGCTCGGAACTTGAAGGATGCATTCAAACTTATGGAGCATGACATTTTAACTATCTCATTGCACCATGATTCATCTCAATTTACTTTCCTCCAAACTGTGGACTTGAGAAAGCGCACCATCTCCGGGTTCTCCAGTGGGGAGAAGACCATACATGACACTGAATGAGCCCAGAGTCAGCTAACTTGTGAGCAAGGCTCACTGGTTAGATCCTTATCATTCTCCCAATGGGATGCTTTACTTTAGGATGGGAATGGGAATGTGGGGACACCAGCAATGGCCTCTGCGGTTATTACTGAATGTTCGGTATGAATCAGTGGAGGTTACAGATTCTGATGAACCCAGCCATCCCAAAGGAATGCAGGGGGCGGCCGGGTGCCAAGCCTAGGGGGGCCCCGCAGATCCTTCACCCCTTGTGTCTGAGGCTTCTGTTCCCCAAACACTAGCTTCACATTACCTGCAAAATGTACCCATCCCAGGACCCAGCATATTTCTGCTGGAATATACTTTACCGTCTTTAGTTGACTTCCATTTTAGAGTTCAACCTCCATTGAACTTTGGTGGTAAAAAATCAGCTCTGTCTTTCTTCTCTGGAAGCCTCTGCTTGTGAATAGATGAATTGATAATGAGGTCATGAACAAACATTATTAATGCCTTTTATTATTTATATGGATGTTAATGTGTCCAGTTGACACACAACTTTCTACCTCTGGCATCAACACTCATGACCCTTAGCACCCTCTCTCTTCCTCTCTCTCTCTTTCCATTCAGCCACAGTTATAGTGAAAGAATAATGTATCACAAGCCATGACCCCTTGGCCTTTATGAATTATCTGTTTAGAAAGATATGAAGCCACCTTTTATATCCACCATAATAGATACTTAGACATGGCGGATCAATAGTGAACAAGTTTGCTGGTTATAGTTAATGGGTACCAAAGGGACACTCTGACAGTGACCTCTGACATTGTGTCTGACAAGAAATCTTTAGAGCAAAAAATAAGGAAGACAGACAGTTTTTAAAGTTATGAATGCAGATTCAGAGCAAATCATGATCATTTTCTCCAGGTGGAAATAATTCAGACTTGCAGGAAGTCACTAATTTCTGCAAACCCCTTAATGTGGACCCCTGAACTAAAAACGGCAGTCCATTGCTACACTATTTTGGAAACAGCTATGGTGCCGGGCCTGACACAAGCCCATTTGTTATCCAAGGAGAACCAACTGAGATTGTTTTCCCGTCAAAGAGGACTTTCCTCTTTATGAAATAGGCTGTCATTTATAATTTTAAGCAGGCACAGATTTGTTAAACAGCCACATGGTAATGGGTTTCTATAAGAAGATCCACAGACCCATAGTTCTGGAAAGAAATTGAGCTTACAAGATATTTAAAAACCTAATGGGAATGGAATATTTTGGGTTTCTTGAAGAGATGGTTTCTGCTCTGTACATTGTCAAGGGAATGTAACAATAAATCCATTGTTGTGTGTCTGAGAGTCTGTTTGAGGCAATTATATTTTCATACATTCTGTGGAGTTGCTCTCAGGGAAATCCACCAGGGTGCCAAGCCCACCTTTTCATGTCACTGCACCGGGGGCTGGGGTGGGGTGGGGACTCCCGGGGACGGACGTTAACGGTGGCAAGCAGGCTTAAAAGGAGTCGGGGAAAGAGTGGAATTGTGAGTGGTCCTGAAGAGAGCAGACCGCGGCATCCCGCCTGGCAGAGAAATGAACACACGCAGCCTCCAGGCCAAGAGAGAGGAGCAAGGAGCGTGTGCAGGCTCGTCACGCGGCTCCGCACGGCCGGCCCGTGATGATGTCACACTCTGCCGCTCTCCTCCCTGGGCTCAATGGTCTCCCTGCGGCTAAGCATCACTGAAAACACATTTGTCCTGACTGTTCTTTTCTTCTCTCCCCTCTCATCTGTGTAAGATGAATCACTCCTGCATCCAGACTGACTCCGAGGGCAGAGCCAGGTCCTGACGAGGCAACCAGCCTCCTACGGCTTAAACATTTTAATTAATTTCAACACTAATGCACAAATGAGAGTTAATCACGCTGCCGCACTGCTCTCTCATTTACCAGGTTTATTCATTAAAACTTTCCTTGCTGAACTTTGATTGAATGTCATGCTTTTTTGGAAGCCTTTCAAACTGCCTTAAGGGTCTTAAAGGGACGTCTTGGGCAGCAGCTGAAAGCCTTCAGTGTTTGCTTAAAGAGAAGAGAGGGGGCAATCGCACCAGCGAGAAATCTTCTCTGTGTTGAACAAGGAGGCTTCAGGCAGCACAACGCCTCTAAATGCAGGTTTGTTTTTAAGCAATATATATATAAAAAAAGGGAAAACCTAAGTATCTAATAAAAGAAGTAAAACCAGTCACCTTAATACTCGGCAAAACTTGGAAATACATTTCACGTAAGATGTAGCCATCCTTTGAAAACCAGCAGACGACAGTGTTCATAGGGGAGAGGTGTTCCTAACAGGTTTGCCAACCTAATTATTTTGGAACCGATATAATACAAATCTTAGGTACAGAGTTTTACCCATCAATTGCTAGTACCTAAATTTTTACCGAGACATTGTTTCAATGGAGCCTTTTATTTAAAATGAACTCAAGAAAAAGGCAATCTTTGCCTCTCTAATTAGCAGTATTCAACGTTAGGCGACAAAATACCCCATCCGTCAGTTACGTGAAGGCAGCTCTAAAGCTGACACACAAGATACATGCAGTGGCTTTTCTAGTATCTGACGATGTTAGCGTCTTTAGGAATATGCTTCTTCCCCGTTTCTTTCTACTCTCCACCCTGAGTCAGAAAAATATTTCAAAAGTTTAATAAACATTCCAATAATTTGGGAGGAAAAATTCAAGACAGAGTTATTAATGGAAGCACCACTTCTAATATGCCATGAATCAAAACACAAGTTTTCATATTCATTTCAACATTCTATAGATACTGCTCAGTGTTATGCAACAAGACATGACAAACTCATTTTTAAAAGTTATTTTTAACTTCAGGGAGCAAGAAAGGTTACCCAAATTCATTCTACCTTGGAAAATGAAGCTTGATTGGGAAGTGCTCCCCTCCCACTTCCAGGGGGCAGGTCTTGTCACTACGAGTTGGCTTATGAAATATTCCGACTTCCCAGGCTCTTGAAACATCTCTTTAATAGAACCTTCTCTTCAGATATTTAATCCCTGTGTCTGCCAAAACACGACTGAGAGAGAAATACGTCAGCACAACACAGAGAAGTTGATAGACAAGTATCTAAGTGCTGAGGTCAGGCAACCTGGCTGGCAATTGTGATGTTGCTACTTATTAGCTGTGTGACCTTGGACAAGACATGTAACCTCTCTAACCACAGTTTCCTCAACCACGAGATCAGTGTTATTATAGCAGCTCTCTCACAGGACTTTTGTGAAAAGTAATAGCTAATGCACATGTAGTGACTGCTATATATAGTAAGTGGCATTTAGAGGTGTCAAACATCATTTACTCCTCACCCCAATTTCAAGAATCAGTACTGTTATAATCCCCAATTTACAGATGAGGAAACTGAGTCACAGAGAGGCAAAGTAACTTTCCCAAAGTCACATAAGTGAGCAAGCAGCAAAGCTGGAGTTTTAACACTGGTAGCCTGGCTCCCGAGTCTGTGCACTTGACGCCCTTACTACATTCAAGTTACAGGATGTACGCAGAGGATGCAGGATGCTGCCCGGCCCAGGGAAGAGGTTAGTAAGAGCTGGCACTTGTTGGCTTTTATTATGATAGGTGTTCAATAAACACTCGTTGGCTAGTTGGATAAGTGAATTCTGTTAGGGAGCCTTGAAACCCCAGAGTACACACACTTCTGCTAACAAACCACTGACACCGAGTCACAAGGAACACCTTTCAGTCTCTGTTGGTCTCAGTGGATGGAAACATCTGGGCACACCAAACTACGGTTGCTATTTTACTCCTACTTGAGGCGAAAGAAAAGAAAAGAAAACGATGAGTAAGCTCTTTCCTATGCAGACAAGAGAAATCTAGACCGGATTAATAATCTAAAACAGATTAGTTTTTCTTGATTTTTAGTATAAAACCAAAATGGGATCATGTAGTGTTTGGCACCTGGCTGATTTTGCTCTATGCTGTGTTTCTGAGATCTGTCTATGACGTCACATGTAGCATAAATCCATTTCTTTTCAGTACTGTATACTATTCCACTTTGTGCCTATGCCACAGTTTGTTTATCCACTCAGCTGTTGCTGGGCATTTGTGTGGGTCCTCGTGGAGCTGTTACAGACAGTGCTCCCATGAAATTCCTGGACATCGTTTGGTGGATTTCTGCATTTCTGATGGGTATTTACCCAGCAGTAGGATTGATGGGTTTAGGGTACAGCTAAATTCAACTTCAGTAGATGGGGCACATGTGTCTTTAAAAAGCACCACAAGTGCTTCTGATGAGCAGGGGGCTCGGGAACCGCTGACCTCAGCTGTGAGGCCTTGGAGCTGACCCCACTGGCGTTCACTGTGTGAGAGGGTGAAAGGCATTTTAAAACTCAATGGGAACGGAATAGTTGGCATTTCTTAAAAAGTGGCCTCTAAGATAAACAAACAAACACATAGATAAGGAGAATAGATTAGTGGTTACGGGGCCGGGGGCGGGGGGACAGGGTGAAAGGGGTAAAGGGGCACAGGCGTATGGTGACAGATAATAAGTGGACTGTTGCCGGTGAGCACGATGCAGTCTATACAGAAACTGACATATAGTGACGCACACCTGAAATCTACATGTGTTGTAAGCCAATGTGACACCCATAAAATAATTTAAAAATTGATAAAGTCTATTAATACCCAATGACTCTCAGGGTTTAGGACCAGGAAAATTCTTCTAATGAATTCACTATTTACTGCTATTGAAAAAAAAAATAAAGAAATAAATACTGGCCTCTGTCCTTCAGCTTGAAAGGAAGCGGTTACACTAGAGGTGGTGAGCGCCAGGGGCGAGGGCTGTGGAGCCAAGCAGCAAGAAGAGTAAGGCATGTGTCAGGTGAAAAGTCTCCACACCAGGCGCCCCCACGGGATCTTGTAGAGCACGACAGCCTCGCAGGCTCTTCTGAGATACCAGGCGGGAGGGGCACCCTTTGCTCTCTAGCCTGGCCTTCTGCTCTCTGCCCCCGCACAGGCCCCACCCCTCCGCCCCTCTCCTGCCCACGACCCACCTCTTCTGAGAAGCCTTCCTTGTCCCTGCCTTTGTCGCACTGGACTGAGGGCCCCTTGAAGGCAGGGCCTTGACTTACCCATCTCGGCACAGCCAGGCGCTGCTGTGCATTTTCAATCAGTGCTCACTCAGTACTTTAAGGAAACTATTCCTTAACCCAACAGGCCTAAAGGAGCAGCTTCTCCACACAGTTTCAGGGCATTAAAAGGCATTGATCGTGTACATGTTTCCAAATGGTCCTTCGTTTGGGGTCTTTCAGATCAACATAATGCCCATGTGAGCACAGGCCCACTGACCCTGACCGGGACACGTGGAGGGGACCAAGGAGGACAGGACAAACCTTACAGGAACCAGTTAATTGGTTAACTGATCAATTAATTATTCACATGATACACAAACAGAAGAGTGTTTTCTTGGGCTTACAGGGAGCCAGGATTTGGCTGTAGGACCAATGTGATGGGTGAAGCTCACCGGACTTTCTGTTCGTAATTAACCCTCCAGCATGGTTGTCACAAAGGTGGGAAAGGAGCAGAAAGACACTCTTCCTTGGCGATAATACCATTCCCAAATGATTTAGAAGGAGAAGTTTCTGAGCAGGGTTGCTGCATACAACTGTGCAGGGTGTGCACTGCACAATTCCAGGGTACAAAAATGAGCCCCATGGCATTTAAACCTCCTTAATTTCATCTGTGAAAACTAACTCAAAGGGTTATTGTGAAGATTAAAAGAGCTACCATTTCCAAAACAGAGAACACCATGCCTGATGATGATTTGTTGAACAGATTTTTGTTAAGAACCTGCTCTTAGTGGGTATTCATGGAATTTATAATCTAGGGCAGTATGTAGACATTAAATTAATAAATAATACTTACATATTGCAGTGAGTGCTCTGAAGAAAAAAACCCCAGAGAACAGTGGAATGCATGGGGGGTAGGTACGGGCAGGGGGGCCTCTCTGGGAGGTGGCATTTGGGCCAAGCGCAGGGGCAAGTCCGAGTCCCCTTAGCAGAGTGTGGGAGGAGAAGGTGGCTTCCTGGCTGAGGTTCAGCACGTGCAGGATGTGGCTGGAATGCGGACATTATGGGAGACACTGGTCTGAGCGGCCGTGGGAGTTCTTGGTGTGCGCTCTTTCCTGCTCTCTTCCTTGGTTCCCAGGTCCTATAACTCGGGCATCCATTCCAGCCCCTGGACACCAGCTGGTGAGTGATGTCACCTGGTGAGTGTCCTAAACCATTATGATTCAACCATATTAGGAGGGTCTACAGCCATAGGCACAACCCTCATAGGAATAGCTGATGCGGGTGACACTGGACTTTGGGGACCCCCTTCTCTGCCTCTTTCCCCCTTTTCGTGTGTCCTTCAGCCAGTTCTCCTCGGCACTGACTGGGCCCCACACATCCCACTGTAAAGCCCTACATACATCTTCCCAGGAAGCGTCCTGGCTTCAGAGCTTCCCCATGCTTCTTTCCTTTCATCCCCATCCAGCCTGGTCTTTTCTGTGTCCAGTTCCTTCGGGGCCTGGCTAAATGCCTGCCTGGTTCGTTTGATTGTTCAAGTTAAGTTTATAACAGCTTAGTAGGTTGACCCTTACATGGGATTTGTAACACTTATATTCCGGTAGTTGCTCTCAGTATCCTGACAGAGACAAAAACTCATATGGAAGTTTGAAGCATAGTGAAAGAGCCAGTGGGGTGGACTTTTGGGTGGCTGACAATCCTCAGATCTCATCACAATGGTCAAGGTGCAGTGGGCAGTAAGAAACTTCTATCCCACAGGCCAGAGCCAGGCCTTGACATAAAGCAGTCAACACTCAGGATGCTTGTCTTTGCTGAGGGCTTGCACGGCTTTCCCAGTCTCACCAGTTTCTGAGCGATGGGTGGGAAAAGAGTAGCTGGAGAGCCCTGAACATCACGAATCCACTAACTACCCTCCAGAGGGAGGCCCAAGAGGGGATTCCCTCATCACTGGGCAGCACGTCCTCCCTCTCTGGAGGGCTTCTCCTGGCGTTGACCAGTGTCCCAAATTAGAAACCATGACTCCATTTTTTGGTTGTCAGTTAGTCCATGCTAGAAGGAGAGCTGGCTTTCCTTGCAAATACCAAACAGGTGATAAGAAAAAAAAAATTTCTGCAAAACTGGATGACCGACCTCACCCGTAAGGTGGGGGATCAACAGCCCTCTCCCTCACGGAACTATGAGGACTGAAAAAACCAATGCAGGTCCTCAGGGTTGAGCACATGGAAGGTACCAAGAAAAGGACATTGTTACAGCTCCTTGTCCAAAACCCTTGGGGCCAGACGTGTTCCTGAATTTAGACTTTGTCCGACTTTAGAAAGGTCCTGTGGTGCACATATGATATACTATGTAATATCCCCAGTGGAGTCTGAGGAAACACGTTAATATTTTCTGTCATTAAACATACTAATATTTCTTTAATGAAATGTATGCGCATTCTCACTAAGTGGAATAAATAAAGACTATAGCTAATTTTCACATCAGTTCAGGCTGTGTTTTATCACCGCAGTGGGCTGGATGCTTGCATGCCTCCAAAATTCATATTTTGAAATTCGAACCCCCAGTTGATAATATCAGGAGGTGGGGTCTTCCGGAGGAAATGAGGTTATGATGGGATTACGAATGGGGTCATGAGCCCTCATGAATGGGATTAGTGCCCTTATAAAAGGGGCCCCAGAAGGCTCTCTTGCTTGCTTTCTGCCATTTGAGGACAGAAGGAGAAGCTGGCAGTCTGAAACCTGGAAGAGCCCACCCACGCTGGCGCCCTGATCTCAGACTCTCTCCTCCAAAACTGGGAGAGAGAAATTTATGTTGTTTATAAGCCACCCCGTCCGTGCTACCTTGTTACAGCAGCTTGAACTGACTAAGACAGTCACCAGAAGAGTTTGCGCCAAATTTATGAAAAACACCTTTTGTTTCCAGAACTTAATAGATTGCAAATAAGAGATTTCTATTATTTTATTTCTACAACTCAACTAGTAAGATTATTCTCCTTCCCTCACCCCCTACTAGCCATTTAAGCACTCTTTGCTTATTTTTTCCGATTACACTTTGAAGTGCAGACACTGAAAGTTCCTGATATGCTAACTGAGGGCATAAGAGCTGATATGTAGACATACTAGAGAGCGGATGGTTCTATGTTACTCTACGATGAAGCCTAGAACCTCAGAGAAGCAAATTTTAGCTCAACATAAGAAGAAATTTGATCTACGAAATTTGATCTAAGAATGTCCTGGCTTGGCACAACAAACGAAGATGTTCGGATGTTACCAAATGCTGGTTGTGAGCAAGGTTCGGGAAAACAGCGATGACTTGGGCCTGTTCCCTACGCTACAACTCAAGGAGCCAGAATCTGGCCTCTTGGTCCATTAAGTGTTTATTAAGCATCTTATATTTTCACATTCACTTCTCTGAATTCTTTCTCCTTCTTACCTTTAAATATTACGAGAAGTCATTTACTAAAGAGGAACCCAGGATGCAGAGGCAGAAGAGCAGAGCAATTGCAGCCCCTCAGTTTCGAGGCTTCTCTAGGCCCGTGAGCCCACCTGCCGACGCCCTGCCGCTCGGCGCCATTCCTCGTGGTCTCTGGGCCCTAATGAGCCCCCCGGAGATCTCTCTCAGATCATCAAGGAGGACAGAGGAGTTCAGGGCTCCGGCGAAGCCAAAGGTGCTGAGTACTCAAGCCGTTCATTATCAGCACGATGAACGCCGACAATGGCTTATACTGTCAGCTTACACACTTAATTTAATTAATAAAAAAATTAAGATCGTCACCATTAACCTGCATTTGCTCAGAATGCCACAGGGGTGATTAGTTAGAACGGCACTGAAGATTTTATAGTGCACTCCAGTAAGAATTACTTTGGTACCAATTAGGATCTTCCATAATATTACGCCGCGTAATACCCCCACCACATTACACATTTTCCACAAGTGATTGAGTTCAGTCCCACGCAGACACGGTGTCACAGGACTCTCCCTCAGAGCACACACGGGAACGCCCACAAATGTTAGCTCCCTGACTCAGTGGAGAGGAGACCCTGGTTTTTATATGATACAAGCCCATTTCAAGGGCAATGATTCCCTGTCGCAGTTTCTCAGAGCATCAGGAAATTAGGCTCACACGTGGCGACAGAGGCGTGGGCACATACAGGCTCTCCTCCCTCCAGCATCTCAGATCTAAAATGCTCCTTGCTCCAGATGGGAATTTTTATTTTTCCAAGTCTATTTGACTTTGAATAGCTCACTTTTAGAGCCAAAGAAGAGCAAAGCATTCAGGTGACATTTCTATAACTTAAAAAGAAAACCAGTACATGAGTAATGTCTGTTCACTGAAGAAAAATAAAATGGGAAAACACAGATTAAAAAAAGAGTATATAAATCACGCATGCAGGCCGTCCCGGTGGTGCAATGGTTAAGTTCACGTGCCCCCCTTCGGTGGCCCGGGGTTTGCATGTTCACATCTTAGGTTCAGACCTACACACCGCTCATCAAGCCATGTGGTGGCAGTGTCCCACACACAAAATAGAGGAAGATTGACACAGATGTTAGCTTAGGGCCAATCTTCCTCACCAAAGGGGGAAAAAAATCACTTATGATCCTACATCCTGAGAAGTCCATTTACTACTTGGTTATATATCTTTCCAGATTTTTTTCCATGCAGACAAAATTTTATAATTTTTAAATGTAAATGGGACCATATTATCTATGCTGATTCATTCAGCAACAATAAGAACATCAACATCTAGTCAGGTCAACGATTATTTTAAATTATCTTTAAAAATTTCATTATAGCTTTTACCTGTATTCACTCAACTAATCATTTACTGGGGATTTCCAATTTCTTAACATTATTCACATCAACTGTGGTGAGCACTTTACTGGAAAAAGCTTTGGGCCCGTTTTAAATTATTTCCGTAGAGTATGTTCTTAGAAGTGGAGTTGCTGTGTCAAAAGTTATGTGCATTTTAAGGCTTTCGATATCCTTTCCCAAATCTCCCTGCAAAAACGTTTCGCCAATATTTGTTCCCATTGGTATCCTCACTGAAAAAAGGTTTTTAAAATTCTCATTCTTTTTTGTCTTTGCTCATTGGATAGAGGAAAAGTGTTGTTTCAGAAAAATCTTTGTAGTCTGGGTCAAAAGGAGGGGTGTGATCTGCGGAGACAGACAGGAGGGAGGACTGGGGGCGTGGCATGAGATATTAAATACTCAGATATCCCGAGGCTCTGATTGTTCAGGAAACATTTATTGAGCTCTCAGTCTCTGCCCAAGGGAGTGTCGGGGTGTGTGGGGGGGTGGGGTGGTAGAGGTCAGGCACCACAACAGACAACAAAATACAGAGTGGGAGCCTGTAGTGGAGACGTGGGCAGGATGCTATGGGAGTATGTGCAGTCAGGGAAGGCTTCCTAGAGGAGGCAGCCTTGACCTGAGACCTGGAGAAGGAAGAATTGGTCAGAGGGTGGTAGGAAGGCTCCAGGATGAGTCCAGCATGGCTTAGGAAAGGACTGGATCAGCTCTCTCCTTTGTACAAATTTGTATTGGCGGCCTTCTCTGTGTCAGGCACTGTTCCAGGAGGTGGGGACAAGGTAAGGAGCAGAGACTCCATCCCCTCCCTCACAGGGTTTCAGTTCTAGCTGGGGGTTGCTGGAGCCACAGCCTCTAGAGCCCGTTGGACCTACTGTGTCAGCCATCAAGGCCAGGCCGCGGCTGTCTCACCCCCGACGGCCCCCGATGAGATCGGACAGGGAGGACGGAGGGCCGTCCCCAGGAGGAGGGCAGGCGCCCCGCTCGAATACCGACGTGCGCAGAAAGCAGCCCACAGAGGCCTCTGCTCCGAGGACTCTCATCAGGCTCCTGTCATCGCTGCCCCTGCGGCCTAACCAAACTGGACTTCTCATTTCCTAACAGTGTACCTGACCCTCCCCCAGGTGTTTTTCCCTCACTGCTTTTCAAAAATAAACAAGAAAAACCTACCTCCTTCCTCTGTTGCATCTCCTGGACGCAGCCCATGAGGCCGGGCAGGCCACAGTGACTCAGGCCCCTTCCAGCCTCGGAGCAGACAGCTCGAGTCCCACTCGACCTGGCCTGATGACTCAGAAGAGATGGGACAAGAAAGTGGCGCAGGAATGGTAAAAAGAAGAGCAAGTCACCCTGGGCCCTAGGTTTTCTTTCTTTTTGGTCAGCAGAACTTTACAAATACTTCCACATTTTGTTTCCTTTTCTCCTCCCTCCTAAAGCTGGCTGTCCATAAAAAATTCAGGATGGATGTTCATCCCCTGAATGTCTTGGGTAATTGGATGGAATTTCCAGCAAGTGTCAAGTATTTAGGATAAAAAAAATCTCTCCTGGGGCTGGCCCCGTGGCCGAGTGGTTAAGTTCGCGCGCTCCGCTGCAGGCGGCCCAGTCTTTCGTTGGTTCGAATCCTGGGCGCGGACATGGCACTGCTCATCAAACCACGCTGAGGCAGCGTCCCACATGCCACAACTAGAGGGACCCACAACGAAGAATATACAACTATGTACCGGCGGGCTTTGGGGAGAAAAAGTAAAAAATAAAATCTATAAAAAAAAAAAATCTCTCCTGACTTCAGCAGTAGAATCCAAAAACTCTCATTAGTTTCTCCACTTTATTTAAACGTATATTTTTTCCTTCAATGTTTCAGGTGATGAAGAGAACTGGAAATGACCCCATCACAGTCAGTGTGGTGTCTTCCATTCCATAATTTGAGCTGCCCCTTTAGGAGTCAGCCGTGGCTGCGTGAGAGGACAGCTGGACTAATAAACACCGCGCAGGGCGTGTGGGGAGGCAGTGGGGGAGTATGTGTTCTGCTCCCATGCTGAGTTGTTGTCTTTTGCATCAGTCCACAGCTTTTAGCAGTTCATTAATGTACTTATATTCTTCCTCCCTGAAAGACCGCCACATTTTCTCCCCTAAAGCTCAGTTCCCTGGAGCACCAGGCAGGGCTGAGAGGAGGCCGGGGCTGGGTTAACGGAAGGATCTTTACTGCAAGAGACTCCAGATCATCACAGAGAGGGACACAAGGGTGTGGCTGTGAGAACAGCATCAGACCTGAAGGGGAGGTCTCAGCCGGGACAGAACCCAGCTCTGGAGTGCCTAGAACGTGGCGTGGGGGCTGGGGAAATAGATAAGACCCCAAAATTGCCATAGTGGGTCAGACCTACAGTGATTGGGTCATATTATATGCCCCCAAATCTAACTGATTATTCCTTTAACCAATAAATTGTTCATTGGCTAGAAATACCTAGTTCTCCTCTCTAAGCACCTTCCTCAAACAATAATAGTGTTTTTCCTACATAACCCTAAATCCCAAATAAGCTTCCATCGGCACATTGTTATAAAATTTACAAATATTTCAAGCCCACGAGCTCCCTTAATTCTCAGAGCAACTCTCTGAAGCGTGTGTTATAATGTTTGCAGATAATGAAATGGAACCTGACTGCTTGTGGCTTGTCCACTCAGATTGGAAGAGCACTCCAAATATTACATCCAACTGGTTAGAAAGAAACTACAGAACCAAAAGGCTATAAAAAAAAAATTTTT
Source organism: Equus przewalskii (assembly GCF_037783145.1). Classification (NCBI taxonomy): domain Eukaryota; kingdom Metazoa; phylum Chordata; class Mammalia; order Perissodactyla; family Equidae; genus Equus; species Equus przewalskii. Next base: position 32,531,252 of record NC_091854.1, on the reverse strand, counting down.
TTTTTAACATTGGCCCTGAGCTAACATCTGCTGCCAACCTTCCTATTTTTTTCCCCTCCCCAAAGCCCCAGTACACACTTGTACATCCTACTTTAAGTCCTTCTAGTTCCTCTATGTGGGACACCACCTCAGCATGGCTTGATGAGCGGTGTGTAGGTCTGTACCCAGGATCCGAAGCGGTGAACCCTGGGCTGCCAAAGCAGAGCAGGCGAACTTAATCACTCAGCCATGGGGCTGGCCCTGTTTTTGTTTTTTTTGGTTTTTTAGTCTAAAATTTACCAGAGAGAAGAGACTGATTACTTTCCAAACAATGACAGCTCGGCTGACAGCAAATTTCTTTACGGCAACACCTGGAATGATAACTTCAAAGTGCTGAAGTGGGGGGGAGGGGAGGGTGAATCTAGAATCTTATACCCAGCTAAACCATCGTTCAAAAATGAGTATGAAATAAAGAGATTTTAGTTATGAAATTCCAAGAAAGTTTACCACCGATAGACCTACTGAAAAATGAGCCCAGAAGGAGTGGGGAGCAAGAAACTGTGGTGAGCAGGCAAAGCGGAAATTTAATCAATTTACTTTTCAGAAGTCTAAAATATTATATGAAAGTGAGATAAAATCTCTATATAATAATAAAAAAGGAAGAAAGAAATGGGGGAAAAGTTCATGGGTTGTTACAGTTGCTAAATCCTTGCCTTTTCAAGAGGAAGAGAACAAGACTGAATAACTTTAAATTTTGTTTGAAAAAAACATAGTTTTGTATGTAGGCTAACAAAGAAAGTTTCAGCTGTATCAACTTTTTTTTATTAAAAAAAAAAAATCTCAAGAAAATATGGCCAACCTCTAAGTTTGTTCAGTTGGGGAGGGGCTCCTGTGTATTATCTGTACTTTTCTGTATGTTTTATGTAATTAAAGAAATGAGGGGCCGGCCTGGTGGTGCAGCGGTTAAATTCCCACGTTCCGCTTCTTGGCAGCCCAGGGTTCGCCAGTTTGGATCCCAGGTGTGGACATGACACCGCTTGGCAAGCCATGCTGTGGTAGGCGTGCCACATATAAAGTAGAGGAAGACGGACACAGATGTTAGCTCAGGGCCAGTCTTCCTCAGCAAAAAGAGGAGGATTGGCAGCTGATGTTAGCTCAGGGCTAATCTTCCTCAAAAAAAAAAAAAAAAAAAAAGAAATGAAAGTTTCCCTTTCTGTTTGTCAATCATAACAAAAGCTTTTCCAGTAACTGTATATCCTCTTTCAGGAAGGAATCCCACTCTGGAATTTCATGTTAAGGAGATAGTCCAATAAGTACCCAAAAGTCTAAAGACAAGCACATTTCCTGTGCACAGGTTCTGACACTGGAGAGCAGAAGGAAGCTCCTGGAAGGCAGAGGCTGCGCCCGCTTCACACCTGTGTCCCCCAGAGGGCCCTGCTCGGGACTTAGCGCTGAGCCCTCAGGAAACACATGTGGAAAGAATAAAAGCATAAACGTGCTAAACGTCAAGTGCAGGGACAAACGTAATATACAAAAATTTCCACCCAAAATGTTTAAAATTTATATCCTGATGCAGCTGTGATTGATATTTTGATGTAAGTATAAATAGGTTGATTTCTATTCTGACGCAGCTACGCCCGGACACAGCGACCCCCCGAACTCCGGTCCCCTCATCTTCCTTCTCAGTGCGTCTCAGAGTCCAGGGAGAGGCCGGCCAGTCCTTTGCCCAGGGAGCCTTCACATTTAGTCTCCCCCATACAGGGCTTCCTCCTCCATCCGGGCCGGGTCCCCTGTCTGGTTCTGGCGGCCTCCTGCATAAACTACACCAAATCACATCTCCCTCCTTTGCCCTCCACCCCTGCTTCTCCCTCTGGAGTTCCTGCTTCGATGAGTGATAAGACAAATAAGAGTTAACGGTCCTTTTGAACACTCACAATGTGCTGGTTATTACACATATTCTCCCACTGAATCCACAATCTTGTGAAGTAGGTATTAGTATCGACCCATTTTACAGACTAACGGGGACTGAGGAACTTGTCCGAGGTCAGATGGAGAGCAGGTGAACCTGAGTCCAGAACTTGCGCTCTGGACCAGTACCACAGCTAAAGGAGGGGAAGAGAGGGAGAGGGGGAGGGGAGGGGAGGGAAGGGGGCAGAGCCCAGGGGTGTGCTACCTCCCGCCCCCCTGCCGTTACTGGGGCTCTTGGCACCTCTTCACTGAACTACCGTACCAGCCTCCCAATTGTCTCTCTTTCCGGGTTCTCTCCCCACCCTGATTCCAGCCTCCACACTGCCACCACGACGGCCTTTTGGAAACAAAACCCTGGTCACGTCTTTTTTCTGCTGCAAGAAACCTGAGCGGCTCCCCAGCACCTGCGGGGTGGAGCTCAGGCTCCTCAGCACGGCGTTCCACGTTCCTCCAGGCGGGCCAGACCTCTCTGGCCTCAGCTCCCCCGCACTGCCTGTCACGCCACCCACCCCGTCCCGTGGAGCGTGAGCCCTCCCGGAACATGCCGCACCCCTCCCGGTTCTCTGGGTCTCTGCACACGCTTCCCTTCTGCTTGGGATGTGCTTCCCTGTCGCCTCTGTCTTGGGAACGTCTCACCCATCCCTCCGACCTCCCACCACTGCCCGCGGCAGCATCAGGTCATCTTCAGGGCTTCACACGTGGTCAGAACCCCGCGCGCACAGAAGCGCGGGCGATAGCAACAGATGCGCGCAGACCTCGTGCATCCAGCCCAGCGCGGCGAGCGACTTCTCTCTGGTCCTCACTCGCGGCGGCCCGGCAAGCCCGGGTTCTGCAGCAAGGCGGACGGCCGGCGCGGGACAGCGGCCTCAGTGCCCTGCCTGGGTTTCCAGCACGGCTGCTAGACTACTAGATGAACGGTGCCTGATAACTCGTAAAGCCAGGTAACCTGTCCAAGAAGATGCGCGGTGACCCTTTGAGTGAAGTCACTGTCCAATGCACGGTCCGGCCGCGGTCTGGGTCAGCCGGACAGGATGAAGGACGTGGTTGTGGAGGGGACGGCACACCCACAGCAAAGCCTGAGGAGACGGAAGAACAGAGACGTTTCCTCTCCCCTCTCAGGGCCGGTGGCATGAGAGACAGAGAGAAGACGCTGGTGCCCTGGAAAGGACAGGGGCTCTCTGCTCATCCGATTTGAAATAACCCACTTGCAGCTCCACCCTGTGAGGAGGGCAGGGCCTCATTGCACAGAGGAGGAAACTGAGACAGAGCAATTACACGACCTGGAAAGTGATGACATGAGTGAGTAGCAGAATTACCACTGAAGTGCAGGTGTTCGGGTTCCAGGTCAGAGCCTACCCCTCCGCCCCAGGACCCCACCCACCCACAAGGGACTCTGTGCAAATTTGGAAAGGGGAGCCCGCTTTCTCCCAGCAGGAGCAGGAGGTTCCCACTGGGCTGGCTGGGTGAGCAGGGCACCAGCTGGACCACTGCCCCCCCACCCCCACCGTGGCCACCCTACACATCCAGGGGCCTGCCCCACCCAGCTTCACTCTTGGGTCCTGTTCCTCTTCCCCATCAGAATCCCCCTGACCCCTGGAGCCTCTCCAGTGAGCGGCCCTGGTGCTGGGGCTGCCAGGCCGGTGGGTCACCAGCAGGAAGTCTGGGGTTGGGGTGGTGCTTCCCAGGGGTTGACCGCTTGGGTTGTGAGGACTGCATCCATTACCCAAGTCATGCCTGAACTGCCCCCGAAAACTCTGCCCTCATGAAGCCCCCAGTCTGTTTGACATCTCCCCCGTCGCCAAGGCCTTCTCTGGCAGCAAAGGACGCCGTGTGATGCAGTGCTGCACACAGTGGGTGTGCACCATAAATATTAAATGATATTTAATTAAATGATATTAAACTGGGTGTTTTCTTCAAAAAGATGAAGGTTCCACCTCTCAAAACTCTCCTCCATTGTACATCTTTGCCAAGAGTGGGTTAAGACGGTCCGTCTTTTAGCAAGAAGTAGGGTTTGGAGATTAGTGAAGTGAGAATTGGTCAGGTTTAATGGCACAGATAATATTTTATTTTTATTTCAATTTTAATACACTATCAACATGCAATGAAGTAAGATATACGGCAGCACTTGAGGAAGGAGCGGCCCTCCCACTTATCTCCAGTTACCGATCTGGGATCAGTTCCTCAAGTTATTTTTCTGCCAGTCTTGAGAATCTCGGAAAATTTTGGCTTCATCAAAATGATGTATTAGGAAGGGTAAAGGTCACCTTAAACTTTGCACAAGAAATCAGAGTAAGTGTTTGACCATGACACTTAGAAATTTTCTCCCCATAGAAATAAAGAAAAAAGGGAAACTTCTTTCCTCTGAACAATGAACTTTCTTCATTCTCTGATGGCATCCAAGATATTTATTTTGACCCCAGATAACCATTAGATGTACAAATGGCTTAGCAAGCCAGGGAACTGATCTGGCTGTGAAGCCTCTCAGGACTGGAATTCTTTATTTATGTCTGTGGTTCCATTAGGCTGGGCATCCTTTGGGTCAGGGACCAGACCTGCTCTACCTATACTGTCTCCATCACCCAGCACACGGCCGGGCACATCGAAGTCACCCATTATAAGTTTGATGAATAACGAAAATAGTAACAACAGCTAACATGTTGAATACTTACAATGGGCCAGACGCCTTGGAGTATTTTATGTGTAGCATTTTGACATTGAATATTCAGTGTAACCTTATGAGGTGGCGTCCTGGGTTGAATACTGTTGTCCCCAAAATTCATTTGTGGAGGTCCTAAGCAGTCCCTCAAAACGCGACCTTCTTTGGAAATAGGGTTGTTGCAGACAAAATTCGTTAGGTTAAGATGAGGTCATGCTGGAGCGGGGTGGGCCCCTAGTCCAGTAGGACTTGTATCTTTACAAAAATTGGAAATTTGGGCATAGACAAAACACAAGGAGAACACCGTGCAAAGATGAAGGCAGAGATGGGGATGATGCAAGCCGAGGGGCATCAAGGATTGCCAACGAGCCGCCAGAAGCCAGAAGGGACGCCTGGAGCAGAGTCTTCCTCACGACCCTCGGGAGGAACCAACCCTGCCAACACCTTGATCTTGCACTTCCAGCCTCTAGAACTGTGAGACAACACGTTTCTGTTGTTTACGCCACGCGCTTTGTGGTACTTTGTGACAGTAGCCCTAGGAAGTATTATAGGATGCTATTATTGTTCCCATTTTATAGTCGAGGAAAACAGAGCCCCAGAGGAATTAAGTAACTCTCCCGAGATCAAAGAGATAGGAAGCATTGAGACCAGGATGGGTGCTCAGGCTGACTCTTGAGTTATTGCACGACTTTCTGCGTATGAAAGGAGGATGTCCCTGGCCTTCCGAGACACCTTAAGGAGCTGCCTCACCCCTTGTTCTCAGCTTCCTCTTCACTGAGCCGAGTTTATTGAGTTCCTTCTGGGCACTGGAACGCTTGCACAGGGTAGGATATACATCCTTTTCCCTCGAAGAGCTGGCAGCACAGCTGGGAAGATGAGAAAGTGCAGAGCCGACGACATGCCAGGGCCTGCACACAGGGTGTGCCTGATAACTCTCACACCGCACTGGGAGGAAGCTGAGGCCCAGCGAGGGACACTGATTGTCAGCATCCTCACTGCTGAGAGACGGTGGACCCGAGAGGCCCCACCCGGGTCTGTCTGACTTGAGGACCCATGGTCTTTCTGTTCCCACCACCTCACTGGAAACCTCCACAAAACAGCCGAAGACCAAGATGTGAGCCAGGGAACAATGAGGGCCCACGTGTGGCTGAGCAAGGCTTCAACCGGCTCCTGCCAACCTGATATTGGGGCAGTGACAAGGACAAGGGACGAGGTGGGAGAGACATGTGGTGGTGTGTGTCTATTGGTCTGGGATTTGAATATTGCCTGTTGCCTTGTTTAACTCTTCCAACAGCTCCACAAGGAAGACGGCGATTAGACTCCAGAGAATGTTTCCCAATCTGGGGAGTTTATGCCCCCAGGAGACATCTGCCAATATCTGGGGACATTGTTTTTGTCACAACTGGGGTTGGGGTGGGGGGATGGCTACTGGCTTCTAGTGAGTAGAGGCCAGCAATGCTGCTGAACACCCTACAGCGCCACAACACAAAGTCCCCTCCCAACCAAGCATTGTCCTGCCCCGAATGTCAACAGTGACGAGGACGAGAAACCCTGCTCTGGTTGAGGAAACTGAGGCTCAGCGAGGTGAAGACGTTTGCTCAAGGTCACACTGCTGGTAAATGATGGAGCCAGGATTCACGCTCAGATCTCCTGTCTCTACGGCCCAGCGAACTTCCTACTTCACACACCACCCTCTTTTCCATATGAAATAGGAAGTCACGTCCTAAGGTTTTGCGAAGAGGAAATATTTGAAATGTTGATTGGAAGAAATATTTCCAGCAGCTGCATTGTGAGGAGAAATGGGAGGACTCCAACGATTCCACTGTCTTCTCTCCTCTCCAAACTGCCTGGTTGTCGCAAATGCTTAGTGCCCTGTCTAGATCCCCTTTCTTCCTTTGCTCTCCGTCCTGGGTGTATGTATTTCATCTTCCTAGTGAGTCAGAAAATGGCTTGAGAGTAGGGGGTCATGTCTTGCCATCCTTTCATAAATCTCACAGTGCCGTCTCATACACCCCACAGGGGCACTTTTCTCAGGCCTCGCGTTTATGAAAAGCCTCCATTTAGACTTTAACATTATCTCCAAATGAGGTTCAGCAAACAGTTTTATCTTGTGTATTAAACATGTTAATTTGTCAGTAAACACATTAATTCGTCAGTAAAATGACTGAAATATACAATTTCCATTTTCCTATTTAGATTTATATTATATACAGAGAGAGAGAGGACTCTCCAGAGATTGAAGATGTCCTCTGAGTCATCCTTGGTGGCAAGGACAGTATTTACAAAATCATTTTGTTCTTAGAGCTTGAAGGAGCCCCAGTGGTCATCTAGTGCGATCTTTTCACTTTCTAGTCGAGGAAACTGAGGCCCACACGGGCAGAGGGAGCTGTCCAGGTGGCACAGCAGATTGGTGGCGGAGCCAAGCCTTGAACTCAGATCTTCGAGGTATCTAGTAAATACTCATTAAATTGAATAAAACCATACCAGTAGAGTTAGCTACAGAGCACTGTGCAAATTCCCCTGTAAGGTGCTCCATAAATGCTTCGATAAGAGTTTTACGGCAGGTTCAAAGTTGTTAACTCATTTTTCAGCTTGTCCAGGGTCCCGCATGATATAGAGCGCCAGGCTGGTGTCGGAGGGGATTTTTCTCTGCCCGTCAGTCAGGTGGCTGATTTCAGCCCCCAGAGTAGCTGTTAATCAGCTTTCAATAGACTTCAGCGTTTCACTCAGAACCTGTTGGCAATCCTAAAACTCGACCGATGCTGTCATCTCTGCAAAATGAGCTTGGGCTCGGCCCCATCCGTTTTCAGTTTTATTGAGGGATCCCTTCAGAGCAGGTCCTGCTGCAGCATTAATATGGCCCTCTGCAGGGCCCCTACGGCCCCAAGCTGCCCTCACAGGTGTGGGATGACGTGCTCCCGCCCCCCGAGATTTACTAGCACCGGGCAAGTTTGTAATGTGCTTTGTCCCAGCGCCAGTCCAGTTCTTCCTGGGCCCAGCGGGGGCTCTTTGGAGCTAGCACTGTCAGACTCTGTCCAATTTTTTTCCTTACAACTTTGCAGAGAATTCTCCTGCCCTGCTTCTTGCTTTTTATCAGACCTGTGGAATCACTCCTGTGACACTTCTGCATCCTTCTCTCCCAACCTCCCCCTCCAAGTAGGTCTAATGCAAATACCATCTGACACACTGGGTGACTACTACATACTGACTTGGATCTCAGCAGATTACCCCATTCAAACTTGCGACCACTTCATGCCAGGTATTACCATCAGTCCTTCTCAGTTGTGGAAACTGACTTCAGAGATCTTAAGTAACCAGTGCAAAGTCACACTACTAAGAAATGTGGCTGTTGGGATTTCTGAACCCAAGCAGTTCAATTCCAGGGTTAGAATCCCTTACAACTGTACTATACGGTCTCTGGGTTTATGAAATTGATTCCCTTGGAATCTGCTCACATCACTTCCACCCATATGCAAATGACCACCATCCCCACCTTGATGGCAGGGCCGCCTTACTCATTAGGCCCCACAGTCGCAGAGCTTAGGAACGATGGCTCTCTACGAAAAGTATATGAAACCTAAAAATTTTACTCGCCCCAAAATATTAAAAGAACGTTGTAAAAGAGCAGCATGAGAGACCCTTATGATGCTGGAGCTGTTCAGTTATCTTCACTGTGTTGGAAGATACACAGGTGGTAAACTTGTGTAGGACTTCACACACACACACATACACACACACACAGATGAGAACAAGTAAAGTGGGGCGTCTGGGTAAGATGAGGGCTGGCTCAATGTCAACGTCCTGGTTGTGACATCACACTGTGGTTTTGCAAAATGCTACCATTGGGGGAAACTGGGCAAAATGTGCGACACATCCCTCCGTATTCCTCCTTAAAACTGCATGTGAATCTATAATTTTAAAAATTGAGGAAAAAAGAATATGGCAAAATAAAAATTAGTACGTTTAATTAAATGTTTACAAAATGTAAAATAATGTCAGTTCAGTGTAATAAGTCAATGACTATATCATTTTTACACATGTGTTTAAATCACAAAGAAGATTAAATAATTCTTAGCAAACTTACTGTTATAAAAATCCTTTCAAATTTTGTATGGAAAAAACCCGAAACAGTGTGTGATTTTGGATGTGAGTGATTGTGATGCGTTTGGTATGAAGCGGGGAGAGCCCTCAAAAGTAAGACTTTCTAAGGCCTGGTCAGGTCTTAAAATGACCATGTTTACCAACCAGGCCTCTGATCCTGCCTCCAGAGGAGTATGTGCCCCAAATGGACTCAAAACGTACCATCATTAAACGAGGCTCCTCATGTCCACCAAATCACTCTTTCTTTCTGCATTCTCTAAACTGCTGATGGGCCACAAGTCAGCAACCCTTCTGTGGCAATGTGTCTCATAAGTCTTAAAATTCTCGTACCCTTTGACCCAGGAAATGGTAGTTCTCACTTTCGGAGGATGGATGACCTCAGAGTGGTGAAGTTGGAGTGATTTTTATTATTTTATTTATATTTTTGTGAATTTCATAATCTCTAATAATTGGGAGAAAAGGAACCTGAAAAAGGCAATTCCGTGTTAATAGCCATGAGAGGACTCCTAATCTCAAATTCAGTGCTATTAACACAGTACATAAAAACGACGAAAGATGACACAACGCTAACACAGGAAGTATGAAAACAGAAGAAATTCTCAAGGAAGTATTGAAAAGTTCAACTTCATAGGAATCAAAGGAATGCAGATTGATGAAGATTAAAGAAAATTATAATATCCAGGATTGGTAAGAATACAGGAAGTCAGGTACTGCTGGCAGAAGTGTAAGTTCTTACAATCCTTTAGTAGTAATTTGGTGATATGTCCCAAGAACTTAAAAAATTCTCTTACCTTTGGACTAAATTATTCTTTTTCCAAGAATTTACCTAAACAAAGAATCCAGGATGTACACAAATAAATTTATGCAGGACGTTATAAAAATTTATACAGAGATGTTGTAGAGTTCTTTATAATAGAAAAAAGGAACTAATCTAAAATGTTTAGCAGCAGAATGGTTAAGTAAACTATTTTACATTAATATGGAATACTGCACAGTATTAAAGATGATAACAGAGAGGGATGTTGCAAAACACAGAAAGATAATTTTATTGCTTGATAGAAAGAGGAAAAAAGCAGATTGGAAAACAAGGACGATATGATCCTATTTACATTTGTATCCTCTCTACACACAAATACACAGATGCTCACACATGAATAGAAATTTCGATTGCACCCTGAAATGGTAAAGGCTATTTTTCTGAGTGGTGGAATTAAGGATTGTTTTCTTTGATTAGCTTACATTCTGAAACAAAACAAAACAAAACGTGAATTATTTTTGAAAGGAAAATAAAACCAAAAATCTTTTAAAAATAAAACAACAAACAAAAAGTATATTTGAGTGCCTTTTGAATAGACTAGAACTTACCTCTGGAGAACAATTATAGACATGAGGTCAAAAAAACCCTTGATGTGCAATACGTAAAAAAGAGCTAATAGCACCACTTTTGTCCACCACACGTGGGTGTCTGAGGATTAGAAAAGAAAGTGGATGCAAAGAAGACACTTCAGAACCACATCTGTATTATTATTGCTGTTATTCTACTTGAAAATATGCTGTATTTTGTATGAAAACACAGCGTCACCAAGGAAAGTGGGTTTTTTTCTGTTTGAGAAAAACATCCTTTATTTCTTTCTCCGTACACTCTGTTACACAAGAGTGAGTCTGGTAACCACACGATCATCCCAACACAGAAAAAGCATTTGACAAAATCTAATACCCTTTCATGATAAAAATACTCAACAAAGGAGCAATAGAAGGGAACTTCCTCAACCTGATAAAGAGCATCTACAAAAACCCTACAGCCAACATCATACATTATGGTGAAAGTCTGAAAGCTTTCCCCCAAATTCAGGAACAAAAGAAGCATGTGCCCTCACACAACTTCTCTCCAACATTGTACCTGAGGTTCCAGCTCAGGCAATTAAACAAGACGGCGAAATAAAAGGCAGCCAGACTGGAAAGGAGGGAGTAAAACTATCTTCTATTAGCAGATGACATGATCTTGCATATGGAAAATCCTAGGAATCCCCCCCCAAAAAAGCCATTAGAACTAATAAAAAAGTTTGGTAAGACTGCAGGATACAAGATCAACATACAAAACTCAATTGTATTTCTTTGCGCTAGTAATGTGCACTACATTTCTGAAAATGAAATTAAGAAAACAATTCCATTTAAAACAGCATCAAAAAGAATAAAATATTTATGAATAAACTTTACAAAAGAAGTGCAAGACTTGAACACTGAAAACTACAAAAATTGTTGAAAGAAACGAAACGATTTCTGCCTAAATAAACGACAAGCCATCCCACGGATCGGAAGAATTCATACTGTTAAGTTGGCGACATTCCCCAAGTTGGTCTAGAAATTCAGCACAATCCTTATCAAAATTGCAGCTGCCTGTTTTTGTGGAAATGGACAAAGTGATGGTAATACTAACGTGGAAATACAAGGGGCTCGGAGTAGCCAAAATAATCTTGAAAAAAGAACAAATTTGGAAGACATACACTTCCTGATTTAAAAACCTATTACAAAGCTACAGTAACCAAAACACTGTGGTACTGGCATAACGACAGACACATGGATCAACGGAATAGAACTGAAAGTCCAGAAATAAATATAATATTTCTATGGTCAGTTGGCACTCAGAGTGCCAAAGCAATTCAATGGAGAAAAAACAGCCTTTTGAACAAATGATCCTGGGAAAAAATGGATATCCACATGAAAAAGAATGGATTTGAGGTCTCACACCACATGCAAAAACTAACTCAAAATGGATCAAAGACCAAAATGGAAGAGCTAAAATTATAAAACTCTCAGAAGGAAACCTAAGTGTAAATCTTTATGACCTTGAGTTAGGCAATGATTTCTTAAATATAATACCAAAAACACAAGCAACCAAAGAAAAAATACGTAACTTGGATGGCATCAAAATTAAAAAGTTTTGTGTACCAAAGGACACTATCAAGTAAACAGAAAGACAGCTCACAGAATAAAAGAATATATTTGCAAATCATATATCTAATAAGTGTCTAGCGATCAGAAAATATAAAGAACTCTTATAACACATAGTCAAAAGACAAACAACCCAACTTAAAAAAATGGGTAAAAGATTTGAATAGACATTTCTCCAAAGAAGATATGCAAATGGCCAATAAGTGTACGAAAAGATGTTCAACATCATTTAAAAACTTATTAGGGAAAGGCAAATCAAAACCATACTGAGATACCACTTTACATCCATAATAATGGCTATAATAAAAAAGACAGACAATAGCAAGTGTTGGTGAGGATAAAGAGAAATTTTAACTCTCTTACAATGCAGGTAGAAATGTAAAATGGTGCATCCACTGTGGAAAACAGTTTGGTGGTTTCCCAATAGAGTTACGGTATGGCCCAGCCATTCCACTCCTGAGTATATGAGAATTGAAAATACATGTGCACACAGAAACTTGTACACAAATGCTCAGAGCGGCATTACTCATAATAACTGAAGAGAGAAAACAACCCAAACATCCATCAACTGGTGAATGGATAAACAAAATGTGTTTTATCCACACTACAGAATATTATTCACCCATACAAAGGAATGAAGTACTGACTCATGCTACATGGATTAACCCTGAGACATTATGGTAAGTGAAAACAGCAAGACGCAAAGGCCACGTAGTACGTGATTCCATTTATATGAAATGTTCAGAACAGACAAATCCATAGAGACATAGAGACAGGGTTTCTTTTTTGGTGCTGAAGAAAATGCTCTGGAATTAAATAGTGATGATGGTTGCACAAACTTGTGAATATACTAAAACCCATCGAATTGTATGCTTTTAAATGGTGGATTTTATGGTATGTAAATTATATCTCAAAAAAAAAAAAATAGAACAAGTCTGGAGGCAATGTGCCAGTCCTAGCTGGAGCAGACCCATGAGGATCATCTCAGCAGGCAGTTGGCTTGAAAGCTGTGGTCCCAACCAGGCGGCCTAGAGCAGAGGCCAGTTGTGCTGCTACTGGGAAAGCCAGAACCAGGTGTGCAGGCAGGGGCAGGCCTGGAGCTGGCAACCAGGGAGGGTGTGACTCGCACGGGCTCTGGCTCCTCCACTCTGGGTGACAGGCTTCCCCACGGCTCTCGTCTATGTCTCCACGGCGTCACCCGACGTCCTGAAGACACAGCTCTGGCCTTGGGACCCTCCTCACCTACGGCACCAACCAGCCATTGCAATCGACTTACACAACGCCTCCCCTCCGTAAGCACCTTTTAATACTAACAGAAACAGAGGTTTTAAAGATTTTATTTTAAAATTTAGCCAATAAAGTTAAGTGTTTCTCAGGAAAATCAGCAGCGGAGTGCTGTCACCCTCTCCTCCTCCAGAGCTTTGTCAATATTCTATCTTCATTAAAGAGGCTGGAGATTTCCATGTTTCCCAGGCTGAGCCGAGCGGGGGGGACACTGTCTCCAATGCTCTTGCCTGGGAATCCCGCCCACTTCTTCTTCTGGGAACTCAAGGCCCGGGGAAGCGGAGCTCGGCTTCCCAGCCCTCCCAGAGTGGGTTAAGGATCACCTGTGATACTAATAATTGTTGTCTTTGGTAACTTCGACTTGAACAGTAACAAAAGGTATAAATCACCCCCAAGGCTCTTAATTACTCCCATTAACAGTTGCTTTGTTACCCCGGATGCGGAGCAGTTTCTCTGCTCTGTGAGTACACACTGTGAGTTCGGAGCTACAAGCCTGGCTCCGAGCCAGAAGTTAAAATAAGTTATGCTAAATGGATGGCTCAATTGTTCCCCTGGACTCTCTCTGGGTCGGGGGATGTGGGCCTAAGTGCGTGAGCGCTACCGGAGTCCGGGGTCGGGGCACCTTCCAGGGCTCCCTCGGGGTGCCACGCTGCCTCCTGCCACGGTGGTTCTATTTTTCTAATCTTTCTTAGTTTTGCTTCTAAGCATCAGTGTTTTCTTCCTCCCTCCCTCTCCTTATCCCACCCTGTGCCACTACAAATCTTTCTCCTTTTCTTCCACGAATTCTGTAACTGGCATAAAACAGAGGCTTAATTTAGGCAGAAGATCCAGAAAAGAAAGCCAGCCACTCAGTGGTGTTTGAGCTGGCAGTCTGGAGCTTCTCACCTCTCCTCTTCAAATCCCGCCACAGTGCCCAGGGTACCCATATAGTCAGACTGCAATCCTTTGCAAGGAACTCAAGAAGCTCCGGGGTGGGGCCCCACCCTTCCTTCAAGCCAGTGCCCAGCTGCCATTAGGAACTGGGATCCTTAAGAGCACAGGCTGTGGAGACCAGTGGACAGGGCTCTGACCCAGCATGTCCGCTTCCTCACCCTGTGACCTTGGACAGATCCTTACACTGCTGTGTGACCTTGACAGTTCACTTACACTGCTGAGCCTCAGATGTCCCACAGGCACCTACCTCACAGCTCAGGAGGATTAAATGACATGATGCATAGTGATTAACCCGGTTGGCATGAAGTGAGTTCTTAACAATGGGAGCTGCCATGCTGACAGCAGTGAGAATCTGAAAAGTGTGCCTTTTGCTTTCAATTACTAATTACTTTTGAAAATCCTCAGGTCCACTGCCCCAGTTCCCTTCGCCAGCAGCCTGCCCCGTTGCTCCAGTCTTCTCTGTCTTCTCCATCCACGCTCTGAGAACTTACATCAAGTCTTTAAGTCGGATCTTCCTCCATTCTGCCTAGAATTCTGTCTCCTCTACCAGGTTTGAAACTTTCTGAGGACAAAGATTGCACCCTGCGTGTTTGTGGAATGAATAAATCAATAGTAAAGAAATGAATGATTATCAAGAAACACGTAAGTCAAATGAGCATAGATCATTTAGAAATAATGAACCTTTTCCAGACATTCTGACATACTGAGTCTTGAAATTGCTACCTGCTAAGAAGTGCCTCAGAAGCCTTAAAAGTCCATTTGGTAACAAAAAGCATGCTCCTTTTTTTCCCCTTCCCCTTTGGAAGGAATCAAAACCTCTTTGGAATTCCCTTTTTACTGAATCAGCCAAACCTGGATGACAAGGCCACTCTCCATCAGGAGCCAAATCCACCTTCCCTGAGAGCGAGGACGCTCCGCCTGACACATGAAAAAGATCCAGGCTCAGTTAGTGGGGTCGCAGATCTGAGAAGGAAACAAGTCCCGGTCTCTCTCTGTCTCTCTACACACACGCACACACACACACACACACACACATGCACCCATGCGCGCACATACACACACACACACACACACAAAGTCATCAAAATCTCAACACTGTTTATCTCCGGGCAGTAAGAATTTGGACGATGTTAATTCTCTCTCTCTCTTTCTCTTTCTGTAAT
This sequence comes from Equus przewalskii, assembly GCF_037783145.1. Taxonomy (NCBI): domain Eukaryota; kingdom Metazoa; phylum Chordata; class Mammalia; order Perissodactyla; family Equidae; genus Equus; species Equus przewalskii. Next base: position 32,516,216 of record NC_091854.1, on the reverse strand, counting down.
TTCCAGGGTCTACAATGTGTTTTATCACCCTTATAATCAGAAAAATGTTGACAGGAGAGGTTCCTGTAGGGGTAAGATAGAGCCTCCTGAGAGAGCCACGTGCTAAAGCCCTCAGCCGGGTTGCCCAGCACAGCTCTGATTCTGAACACCGGCCACTGGACCGAGGCGCACTCTCTCCGCCTGTGCTGTGACCATCTAGGAGAGAGGCCCCTTTGTAAACTGGATTCACCTGGAAAAACGAGCCCTCACCCGGGCCTTGGGGTTGGGCCGCAGTCCCAGCCTGCAGGAGTCCCCCGCATGTGAGCAGGGGACGCCTGGTGTAGCTCTGAGTGCATCGGGGACACTGAAACGAGCCTCTCCCAGGGTCAGGCGTCAATGGACACGGCTGTAATAACAGTACTCAGGGTCGCACCTTCATTGTCACCACAACTGTCACCACTGACATGTGTGGAACTCTTGCTACTTGCCAGGAAGAACATTAAATACCTGCATCATCTCACTCAACCTCACAGCAACCTGTGGTGGCCATGAGGTCTGTTTTCCATTGAACAGAGAAGGAAGCAGAGACTCAGAAAGGTTACCACCAAAGAAAACATTCGCTTCACCATAGTCTACTTTAAAGCAATTCACGTGGGAAAGATGGAGACAACGGGGTTAGGAATCTAATCTGTGAAAATACACAGCAGCAAAAGGACAGGTTAAAAAAGGGGAGAGAAAGGGCTGCCAAACTAAGGTAAGTCAAACTGTGCATGTGCTTCTGCAGCCCAGAAACGAGACCCACGAAGACTGACAGGACAGGAAGACCACAGGAAAGGATGTTTGCGCTCAAAGGTCCGTATTTCCAAGAAGCAGAACCTGATCAGAACTCAGGACTGCCTTGGTGCACACTGAGTAGAGGCTGGTCCCAGCCTGGGTGGCGAAGATCCTGAGTTAGCAGGTCGTCCAAATTATTCAGTTGTTTTCCTAATAATATTATTATTTTTTAAAGGGTCAGCATAGCTGAGATCTCTTGTGCCCCTTTAAAAGGCTTTATTTTGTTGTTGTATAGTTTTGTTTTCTTTTTTCCTGGGGACGATTCTCCCTGAGCTAATGTCTGTTGCCAATCTTCCTCTCTCTCTCTCTCTTTTTTTCCCTCCTCAAAATTCCAGTACATAGTTGCACATTCTAGTTGTAAGTCCTTCCAGTTCTTCTGTGTGAGCTGCCACAGCATGGCAACTGACAGACGAGTGGTGTGATTCCACACTTGGAAACTGAACCCGGGCCACCGAGGCAGAGCGTGCCAAACTTTAACCACTAAGCCTTCAGGCCTGGCTCTGTCGTTGGTTAGTTTTATTTCATTCCTGAGGCTAAGATGAAACTGTAATTCAGTTTAAATGTTACATGTTACAGAAAGCTGCTTACAATGTATGGTTTCAGGACTTTTTTGAAACTTGTCTTTAAGTGTTATTAGCACAAAATAACATCCTTTGGGTGTAAAAGACAAATAAAGCTTCCTGTGCCCTGACAGCTTGTAAAAGTTAACTCTGCCACGAAACATGTAGGGGTAAAAGGCTCTGAAATGTTTTCCTAGCTCTGGAGTAGGAAAACCAGAGAGGGCTGTAAGAACCCAGAGACGATAAGACTACAATCAGGAAAAGGTCAAGATTTCTAATTTAAAAGAAACTGACAAGCCACAGACTGGGAAAAAATCTTCGCAAAAGACACTCTGATAAAGGACTGTTATCCGAAATATACAAAGAACTCTTAAAACTCAACGATAAGAAGACAATCTGATTAAAAAATGAGCCAAAGGCCTTAACAGACCCCTCACCAAAGAAGATATACAGATGGGAAATAAGCATATGAAGAGATGCTCTACTTCGTATGTTGTCGGGGAAATGAAAATCAAAACAACGAGATACCCATTAGAATGGCCCAAATGCAGAACACTGACAACACCAGATGCTGGTGATGATGAGGAGCAACAGGAACTGTCATTCACTGCTGGTGGGATGCAAAATGGTACAGCCACTTAGGAAGACAGTATCTTACAAAACTAAACATACTCTCTCCATCCAGCAGTCATGCCATGCGGCAAGTACTCCTTGGTATTTACCCAAAGGAGTGGAAAACTTGTGTCCACACAAAAACCTATACACAGATGTTTATAGCAGATTTATTCATAATTGCTGAGACTTGAAATCAACCTGGATGTCCTTCAGTAGGTGAATGATAAACTACTGTACATCCAGAAATGGAATATTATTCAGCACTAAAAAGAAATGAGTTATCAAGCCATGAAAAGACTTGGAGGACCCTAAAATGCATATTACTAAGTGAAAGAAGCCAATCTGAAAAGGCTACGTACTGTGTGATTCCAACTGTAGGACATCTGGAAAAGGCAAAACTGTGGAGATAAAAGAAGATCAATGGTTGCCATGGGTTTGAGGGGAGGAAAGGATGAAGAGGTGGAGCACAGAAGGTTTTTAGGGCAGTGAAACTACTCTGTATGATACCATAATGGCAGATATATGTCATTATACATTAGTTAAAACCCATAGAACGACAACACCAAGAGTCAATCCTAATGTAAACTATGGACTCTGGGTGATAATGACATGTCAGTATAGGTTCACTGACTGTGGTGGGGGAGGCTGTGCCTTTGTGGGGACAGTGAATATGTGGGAGCTCTCTGTACTTAACACCCAATTTTGCTGTGAACCTAAAACTGCTCTAAAAAAATAAAGTCTATTAAAAAAAAATGCGCCAGAAAAGTGTATAGACGTGTGTGTGTATAATCATTATCATCATCTTCTTCTTTTACAAGACTACTTAGAGGCAAAGTTGTGAAGCTGGATCAAGTTTATCCTGGGGGTTCCTGGCAGTACTTTGAGTTCCCATCCCTCAGGCCAGAAGCTGGGGCTTCTCCACCACATGCTTGGTGTTTAAATCCGTGGGATGGTGGTGAACCAGCCCCTGCCCTCGCCAAGTTTACTACTCAAAGCAGAAGGGAGGCATTGAACAATTAAAGACAGTCACTGCACAGATGGTTGATTGACAGGATGAGGGCCTGAAGGCACATAACAAGGAGACAAACCAAGTCAATGGAGTCGGGCACCCTCCCCTGAAGAAGAAATTTACCTGCAACCTTAAGGTTGCCTAGGACTTAGGCAGGGGTGGTCATTCTCAGGCTGTGGGGTGAGGTGGGTGTGATCGAGGGAAGCTGGGAATGCTCTGAGGGAAGAGGGCCTTGGGGCAGGTGGGAGACACTGAAAGGCCCAGATGACTGCAGGACCAAGAGGAGGAGGGGAAGAGAGGGGAGACGCAGCTGGAGATCTGGGCGGGAGACAGATTAATTTCAGCCATCCATCGTAACAGCAAGGACCAGCCACTGACAGATTCTAAGCAGAATCATGATGGTGTCCTAGCTCTTGCTTTATTTCCAGAACCTAGTTCAGTGCTTAACCATCAGGGGAGGCTCAATAGACATTTGAGACAGGAAAGATGGAAGGAAAAATGATAAGGAAATGGGCACTCTCAATTATGTATTATGTAATGAGTGGAATTCCCATTGTCTGAAATTGGCAAGGCACCCACTCAAATATTTCCTTTTCTGAGGGAAATCATCATGGCTCTCATCATCACCATCATCCATTATTATTCAAAGAATCATTTTCTCCTGAAAAAGTAACACAATATATGTTACTAGAAAGTTTTATTATAATTTCAAGTCAAAACATTCTCTTCCCAATTTTCTGTGTCCAAGATCTGGGGGTCATTGTACTTTCCATGTTTGCCATATCTGAAAATTTATGTGTATCTCCTGATGAGACATATAAAACTCAACAGCAGCTTTACTACTAATGATGAGAGGTGTTGGTTTTTATTTGCAGCCGTTGCCCTTTAATGACCCAAATAGCTTTAGCACTTTTTCTAGCCTAGACAAAGGAACATTGATTTTTCTCTTTTGTTTTTTCCTGCTAGTGAAATCTTCTTGCTGAAGGAGTGACTCAGCTAACCTGGCTATTTTGGCATTTCCCGCATGGTTCAGCTGGGATTCTATATGAGTGTATAGAAACTCTAAGAATGAACTGTTCTCTGTGTTGGCAACACCATCCCAAAGGAAATTTGCTTCTTCTGTTCAGAGTCTAAGAGACGTCACTTCTGCTGTTTTGTGTAATGTCCTCTTCGGACAGAGAGAAAATATCATCAAGCCTCATTTAACTGAGAAGAAAACACCCCCTCAAGGCAAGAGAACTAGGAAGGAGATAGAGGAGATGGCCATCCTTATAAATTGAATAAAAGCAAGACAATTAGATACCAATGTTTCTTAGGACCCTGGGCCAATAAGAAAAGGAAGCAGAACAGCAGACGGACCAGGCCTGGATGGCTCTCATTGGAGGTGCCTGGGTTCCCAGCATCCCTGAGCTGGGCTGCCCACCAGACTGGGGACAGTACGTCCTCTGCATTCCCAGAGCTCAGGGGTGTCTGCCCCATGGCAGGTGATTGGTGAATGCGTGTGGAATGGAGTGGATGGAGGAAAGGATGAGTGGATAAATGGCTAAACAAGACCAAACCAATACAGTTTGGCTGTTACATATTGAAAAGGGGACAAGTCACCGCCTTCTTGAAATGACTTGATCATCATGCTAGGGTGTAGTCAGCAGGGCCAGTCAGGGTGTGTGGGACCTGTGTGGATGGGGGCCAGGAGGAAATATGGGGGATGTGGGCATGTTGTGAGCATCCTTTAGGTCAGGAGTCACAAACTACTGCCAGTGGGCCAGTCACCTGTTTCTGTAAAGGCAGTTGTATTGGAACACAGTGACACCCACACCCTTGCGTGTCATTTATGGCTGCTCTCGGCTATAATGGCAGAGTTGAGCAGTTGCAACAGAGACTGTATGATCACAAGTCTAAAATATTACTAAACAGTACCTGCACCTTCACCAAAAAAGTCTGCCCACACCTGCTTTAGGTCTAAGGCAGAAGAGGATCAAATCCAAGGAGATCTAAGCAGGCAGGATCTGGAGTCATGGGATCCTCGAGAGAGTCAGAAATGTGATGCTGAATCTCAGACACACGAAAAGCTAGAAGAGGAAAGGACCTCAGAGTTCACTGGACTGGTCCCCTCCGCTTTAGAAGATTTCAGCTCATAGAAGGAAAACAATCGCTCAAGGGCTCACGGTCAGTTAGCGGGAGCTCAGGACCAGCAGAGACCAGCTGGCCGCCAGGTGTAGACTGGAACCAGAAGTTCAGAGGTCTGGGGTGGACCTGCTCCCTGACTGTGGTGGAGACAGAGCTCCTGGGATCACCTCCCATCTTGGGGCTCAGGGACACATGACTCCTTCTCTTCTTTAAGACAAAGGCAACATCAGGTGTCAAAAAGATGTGATGACTTCTTTCTCAAATTCCTTTTATGCCTTCTGGATTTCTGGTTTATTTTCTCATCAAATATGAGAGGGTCTACACTGCCCAACTCAAAGCTAACTTTCAAGGAACCTGGGGAGGCTTAGAAGCACCTGGCAGGTGAGTGTTAATTTTTTTTTTAAGCTATCCAAGAAACCTCATGGAGGAGCCGTGTGACAAGCTCCCACTGAGCATCCTGTCAATCGGCAAGGCCTCCTCCCAAAGCATTCCACAACATAACATTCTGGGTAAACAGTCAAATAAAGACAAATGCCGACCAGGTTTGGAGCCTCTCCAGCGCAGCAAGCTGGAAGAAAAACAACAACATCTTCTCACACTCCGGAGAAGCTCAAAGTTCTGAAAGCTTAAATAATCCCAGACGCTCAGGGGAAGGCTTCGCTGGCTGTAGTCTAGAAAAACCTTCCTCTGTGGGGTGAACCCACCAGGCGGCATTGGCTAAACAGCCTCCTCGCCACCAAACTCGCAGGCCAAGAAGGAGTCCACTGAAGACCTGGATTGTTTCCCTGCGGCCGTGGAGGGTCGGCCTCCATCCTCAGGAAACGGTGGCTGAGGAAGAGACAGAGGAGCTCGGGCAGCCAGGCCCTCGTTCTGCAGGTAAGGGAACCGAGACCCAGAGGGGGGCACTGATTCCCACAAGCCACAAAGCAGGTGTGGTTTCAGAACCTTGGCCTCTTTCCAACACCTCACACATAAGAAGGCCCACCATAGTTCCCGGTGCATAGTAAGCACTCAGCACATGTCTGCAGGATGCATGAGTAAATGAGTGAGCACCTTCAACAACTGCACTCTTTGAACGCTGTCAATGCTCTGGATGCACTTTTCGACTCTGGGGATAGAGTGTTGGACAGGATCGACAAGGTCCCTGCTCTCAGAGAGCTCACATCTGTGTGTGTGTGTGTGTGAAAGAGAGACAGATAGTAGTAGTGCACTGGGAGTGATATACGTTGGGGTATAGAGGAATAATCATAACAACATCACAATAATCTCCACCCTCTCAATGACGTCTTTTCTGTGGCTCCTAGTGACAGTCCTCAGCTCAGGGTGGCAATGCTGGTTCCCTTCCCAAAGGTTCTACGGGTCCCGGAGCCTCGGGCTTTTCTGATCCGCCAGGTCCACCTGCTCGGTCTGCTTAGCTCCACCTTTAGGGAAGATCAGGTGGGAGCCGGTCTGTTGCACCCAATCACCGTCAGTTAAAAGCAGCTCTCCTTTCTGTATGAGGTGCTCTCCATCCACCATCATCACTCTCCATCCCTGGCATTTGAGGTAGGCCCAGTCAAGGGACCCCCTTCTCCCCACCTGAGTTCTGAACCAGTGGAGAGAGGCGAAGGAGTTAGGCAGGAGGAGATCACAATGTTACCTTTATTACAAATAAAAGTTGTTGGAGAAGATGGGGTCAGTGTGAGGTAACAGTGAGCTTCTCCATCCTCTACCCCAGAATTAGAGGTTGAGCGGAAGCTTAGCAGATGGACAGATGTAAGCAAACCTGGAAGAGAAACTCGGCTGGGGCTGCAATGCTCGCTTATAGAACACCATATAATTGTAAGGTCTTTTGACTAAAATGGAACCTGCACACCATGAGCGCTTTGCTCGGTGCAGGCACTTGGCCCAATTGCCATGACCTACCACACCACAACAAGCTCTGTGCCAAGTCAGTTACAAATTTCCTTCAATTTACATGTAGCCACTATTTGCAACACTTCCCCAGACCAACCCCCCCAGAAAAGCGAAAAGGAAGAGATTTGATTTGTGTTTCCATCTTTTATACTGTACTTATGGGTGTCATATGCAAGACACATGTGAAAGGGACAGCCACAGCACACCCACACGGGCATTGCAAGCCGTTTACTTTAGATTTTCCTGTTACAGTAGCTGCAGGGACGTACAGTGTCTGTTACTGTTCTGTTGCCGTGGCTTCTGTTCCACATGCACCTGCTGCTGAGCCTCTGGTCTCACGTTGAAAAGAATGGAGCACGTGGATGTTTTCTCTGAAACTCCAGTTTTCTTGCTTTCATAGTCACTAGCTCTCCCTGGCCACCTTCCCTGCTAGTCCGGGAGGCTAGACAGAGTAACCTTGGTGGTATCTGAACAAAAATAAGCCATGGCAAAGACTGCTTTTGCTTTAAACAATCAATCAAACAAACAGAAGCAGGTCTTTTCAATACTGAGATAATCACTCTTCGAGGAGAAGTCCATGAAGTTTGTCCCAGGTTCACTAAAGAGATGGCAACTGCACCCACATCAACCTGCCTCCTCCCACACCACGACCACAGACATCACTAGCCCATTGCTGGTGCATTAACTGCCACTCATTTGTCTGATGCCCAAAAACCCTCAGTTACCTAATCATTGTCTTCAGAAATCTTGAGCTGAGTAGACAATCTTGTATCTCAGGTTATATAACAAAACAAAAGCTACACACAGTAAGAGGCGAGGTCATATAGTTAGTGCGTTGAAAAGCTGTCTGGGCCTAGGCTGAGCTGGCTATCATGCACCAGCTCTGGTTGCATCTTGACCTCCTTGCACTACACTGTAAAATGCAGACAGTACGTGTGGTGGTGAAGAGGCTGGGCTTCGGACTCAATCAGACATGAGTGTGAGCATCCACTCTGCCGTTTATCAACTCTATGACTTAGGGTGACTTACAAAGCCGTTCTACGCCTCCAATTCTTCATCTGCAAAAGGAGGGCCTCCTACCCAGGGGAACAGTGAGGATTAAACAGGGCGTTCATAAGCTCTCAGCAGACTGCTTAGCCCATACTAGTGTTCCATAAGAGGCAGCTGTCATTATTAAGCGAGAAAACCTCTGTGAAACCACTGGTAGACTGCTATGGTTATATAATCAATTGTCAAATGAGTGGTGTTGATGGTTGGTAATTCAGAGCTGAGGGGCAAAAGTGATCTTTATGGGGAGGTACATACCAAGCTCGGCTTGAAGAAGGTTTAGAATTGGGTGAACAGTTGGGGGTGAAGAGGCCACAAAACAGGGGACTATCTTAATCAAGGGCAAGGAAGCAGGAATGTGCGTGGACTAACTCACGAACAGTGAGCGCAGCAGCTGACTGGAGGAAAACACGAACACACAAAGATATATGCACCCCATGTTCATCGCAGCGTTGTTCATGGTAGCCAAGACTTGGAAGCAACCTAAGTGCCCATCAAGGGATGAATGGATAAAGAAGATGTGGTATAGATACACAATGGAATACTACTCAGCCGTAAGAAATGATGAAATCTTGCCATTTGTGACAACATGGATGGACCTTGAGGGTATTATGCTAAGAGAAATAAGTCAGAGAGAGAAAGTCAAATACTGTATGATTTCACTCATAATTAGAAGATAAAAACAATGACAAACAAACAAACACATAGATACAGAGATTAGATTGGAGGCTACCAGAGGGGAAGGGGGGAGGGAGGAGGGTGGAGGAGGTGACAGGGCACTTGTGTACAGTGGTGGATGGTGATCAGTCTTTGGACGGTGAACATGATGTAATCTACACAGACATTGAAATATAAGGATGTACACCTGAAATTTATATAATGTTGCAAACCAATGTGACCTAAAGTAAAAAAAAAAAGGTCCACCTGGGGTAGGGGGAGGAGAAGAGGAATGGGCAGCAGGAAATGGGGTTGGGAAGGAATGCCTGGAAAGTTGAGGAAGTCCTTCTGGAACGATGAGTTTGGATGATGCCAAGGCAGTGGTGTACAACCGCATGTTCTGAGTAATGAGAAGACACGATGAAAGAAAGACCATTCTAGCAGTGATGGGCAAGATGGAGTGCATGTCTTGTAAGTTCTTTTTTTCTATTTTATCTGTGACCAAGACTATTTAAACTTCGGTGAGGTTCAGGGGCCTTAACAATGATTTGTAAAATATTAACTTTCCCAGTTTTTGCCCATAGCTTAATCATCAAATACTAACACTTGTATGCTCTCCACAGTTAATGTAATATTGAGTATCCCATTATAGTGGTCCTAAAGGAATAGAATCCCAGGATGCTCTCACCATGGAGAGTTGTCTAAGAGGACCACAAAAAAATAACGTAGAGGCGATAACTTTGGGGTGGTGGGTCATACTCTTTGGAGTGGTGTTTTACTCTAGCAATTTTCCCTTACTGGCAAAAATTAGAGAATAGTTAACTGGGAACTGCAAGAATAAGAATTACAGAACACCACTGATAAAGATTTAAACTCTTAACTTGGAAAAATTACAGAAAATCTGAAACTTCTCTAAAATAATTTTAAATATCCAGCACCCAGGAGACCACATTTTCAAATCTGACCTAGATGGGACAGAAAAGAGAATTCAAAGGGAATACGTAACCACAATGACAAGAAAGGATCTGAAGAGGAGAGTTTTCTACTGAGAAGGGAATACAGTCAGTATCAGAAGCAGAACGCGTATTATTTGTGGATAATAATATTGACAAGAGCAAAAGCTCCTATCGTTGAGGAATAAGCTAGGGCCCCCCTAGAAGCATTCTGTCTTATTTCACTCTCCTTACAACCTATTATCTGCATCTTACAGATTAGGAAACTGAGGTTTACTGTGGCTTAACAACTTGTCCTAAGTCATCCGGCTGATGAATGTAGGACCGAGCTGGGATTTCAAGGCAGCTCTGTCTGCATCACGCTCTTTCTACTGCACGCACACGTATGTGCAGGTACACACACACACACACACATTTCCTGAAGTTGAATAAATGTAATTAGCATGTTCTAACATGAGCAGTCAATAATTATCCAATGATCTGTATTATTTTCTTTATAAGGTCTTAAGGTTCAAGAATTGGTTGTTAAGAAGGATCTAAATTGGCTGGTTCCCAGTGATGTCAGCAAGCTCCATGCTGGTGCTCGGGTGTGGGGGAGGGCAGGCCCGGCCCCCACAGCTGTTCAGAAGGCGGCCAAGGTCGATGGCCTGGATCAGTCCCTCTCATGCTTACTCTGTATTTATTCATGATCGTCACATAACCCCGTGTGGTCAGCAGCCAGGTATTCTTTTTTCATTTTATGTGGACAACATTGAGTCCCAGAGGCTCAGTGACCCCTCCAAGGCCACACAGCTAGTACGTGGCAGAGTTGGGATTCCAAGTAGGTCTTCTGACTCCAGATCTGTACTCTGCCCATTACAACACAGCTGCTTCTAGAAGTGCATCAACTTAGTATTTTACATAAGCACCCTGGGTTTAGATCCAAGCACTCTGGAGGCAGAGGCATTAAATTCCCCTGATTCTCAGAGTTCCCAACGTGAAAACAAAGAATAGATGGATGTGAAGACGAGGTGAGAGAAAGGAGAATACGGTTCCACATTACTCCAGGCGTGTGGATGAGATCCCGAGCTTGCTGTAGATAACTGATTTCAGCCAAAGGATTCGTTAAGTACCCACGGCGTGCCAGGTGCTGGAGACCCAAAGACACCTGTGTCATCTTCATCTTGGAATTTTTCATGCTGAGCACAGTGGCAGGCCACTGCAGGAATGCATTAATTTGGTACAAATGGGATGAATAAAAGTAGGTGGACGAATGAAGAAGTCGAACATAGTGAGAAAGAAGAGTTTTTCACCTGGTAGGTCAAATATATCCGCTCAACAAGCACACTGCATCCCCACTCTGTGCACTATTCTGGGTGCTGTGCAAGACACAGAATAAACAAAATACATGTTCTGTCCCCAAAGAACAGCACGGTGTGTTGGTGAGAATGTGGGTGTCAGAGTCAGAAGACCCGCTTCTTGAATCTTGGTTCTACCACTTACCAGCTGAGTAATTTTGAACACATTTCCGAGCCTTGGTTTTCCCACTGTAGAGTGAGGACAGCTGACTAACTGACCTTTCAGGACCATCAAGAGGAAGAGAACTTGTAAAAGAACTTTGAAAAGTGCTATGTAATGCTGTCCTTCTTAGAGGAATATTCCAGACACATTTGCTGCTAGCTGGAAGATCCAAGTTGTCGGGGCATCTGGAGAACGGCTTACTTCCCTGCTGTGCTGGGTGGGGAGCCCTGGCTGCAGGTCAGCAGTGATGGGACGAACGTGATTGGTCCTCTCACTGATCACTGTCTTCTTCCCTGGAGTCCACTCAAGACAACCACAGAAGCTGCTGCTCTGAAGGGCTCGCGAAGTGAAAGGAGACTTGTCCTCTAATTAAACGAAGGACCAGAACCAGCCTGAGTCCGCCTGTCCAGTGGTGACTAATAAGTCGTAAGTTAGTTGCTTGTTTCAAATAACAGCAGGCTTCTGCATTTCTGTGCCTTTTTGCCTCTCCTTCTGATTTGGGGTTGAGCCTAGTCACCAGTGTATATTGGTCACCTGTCATATACTGGAGTACGGAATGCTCCTTTACAGGAGCCATGATCCCTGCCTTCAAGGATCATGCATGTGAGTCAGACACGAAAATAAATGATTATTACAAATAATACAGTATGAACACTTTACAATAGAAGTCTGAACAAACCATCATAGCAGAAAGAGGTATGACTACCAACTTTGCTGCGAAAAGCAGGGAAGCTTTCCTAGAGGAGGTGACCTCTGAAAGGGCCTTAACGTAAGAATAGGAGTTCACCAGATGGTGGAGAGAGAAGGGAATCCCGAACAGAGAAAGCAGCCCATGCAAAGGCAGAGAGCAGAGAGAGTGAGAGCTCATGGAAGGTTTGGAGAGTGGATTGTGTTGGTGTGGTTGGTATGTATGTTGTATGACAAGAGGTGGCACCAGATGAGACTGGAAATGCTGCTTAGGACCGAATTATGGTGGCCTTGGAAGCCGTGCTGAGGAATGGGCTCTAGCTTATGGATCATGCCTCCCCAACACCCAGCAGAGTTCCTAGAAGTAACTCCTCAATCAGTATTGTTAAATGAGAAAGCTACATTTAGTTACAGTAACCAAAACGGTTTCCCATCTATCGAACCATCCCTACTCTCCATCCCTTTAGACTCTGAAAGAAGGACAATGTACAGGACAAAGGAGTATCACTGGGAAGAAAGAGAGAGAAGCGAGCAAAGTGAAGGGAGACAGTGAGGAGGATGATGCAGAATGAAGCCACCAAGAGGTAAGGACGGGGGCCTCGCTGCTGGACCCTGCCTGTGAAATCCTGCCTCGCCATTTACCACCTTGAAAACTTTAGCAAATCAAGTAACAGCCAGAGCTTCGGTTTCCACATTGGCAAATGGGAGGGATAGATGGTAATTTTTACTAAGCTATAGCATTGTGTGAAGGATCCAACCAGACTCCTATGAAAGCTCTTTAGAAGTGGCAAAAATTATGCACATTGCAGGCAAACCGGAGGTCATTCAAGCGAAGTTAGGGGTCTCCTGGCGGAGGAGTGTGGGGTGGAGAATTACGCACGGAGTAGAGCCTGACGGCCCAGGATGACTGATTCCAGGTTTCAGGAGCAGCGAGAGCCTCGCTAGCACTGGCAAATGATTGCCATTTCCCTTGTCAGGCAGTGACAGGAGTTAGTTGACCTGAAAATTCACTAATAGTTCCATTAGAGGGGCCTTGGAAGTAGCCGTCTTCTTACTCATCCTGGTCAATTAACAATGAATTAATGCCAGACGTATTTTCAATTGAGCTGAATGCTGATTTCCCCCCATTTTGCTAAAAATATACCTTTCTAGAGGCACAGCTGGCTAGAAAATATCTTGCTTTGCTTCCCATGTCTGCTCTGGAGTATTTCTGAACTGAGGTCAGCTCTAGGTGTTGATGAGGTCGCAGGTCAAGCCCCGAATATGATGTAAGACCAGGTTCAAGTACAGCTTCCCCACACGCACACCAGCTGTGTGCTCTTGGGCAAATACCTGAGACTTTCTGAAGCTCAGTGTTTTCATATGTAAATTTAAAGGGTAAGGTGAATGCCCCCCACTCAACATTTGGCAATACCTGCAGACATTTTTGGTTGTCACCATGGAGGGTGCTACTGGCATCCAGCGGGTAGAGGCCACGGAGACTACAGATGTCCTACAATGCACAGGACAGGTCCCCACACAAAGAATTATCCAGCCCCGAATGGCAGTAGTGCTGAGGCTGAGAAAAACCTGCTCTAGTAAGTGGATAGTTTCAGCCGAGTCCCAGCTTTTTGGTGCTGTTCTCAGTGCCCTCGTGTGGGAAATAGGGATGAGAATGAAGTCTGCCTCCAGCATCTCACCAGGCTGACAGACAAATTAGGTAACAGAGCAAAAGGGCCTTGAAACTTAATGTGCTTCAAAACGGAGGAATGTTATCCTCATTATTAACCCACTTTTGCTGCTCCACGAGCCACTCACTGGGGTCTGTCCTCTTGTTCTCTTGGACATATGGTCTAAGATGCCTCTCCAGTTTGTGGCAGTGACTTCAATATTTGACCTCTAGGAGTTATGAACCTTGCCCCCAAACTCCTGTGTGCAAGAAAAGCCTTTTGTGTTTGTATTATTAGTGTGTTTCCACGACAAGTCCCCTCTGGCAAGGGTCAGTCTTGGACAGTGCAGGGTTCGCCTCCCATCTCCTTGAGGTTGCGTTCTTGCTCCAGGGGTTTACATAGGTAGGGCCACAGCCCTGGGGCTGGGCAGGGAGCTGTCATAGTCTCAGTGGTCAGCTAACTGTACTGGCATCCCTGGATGAGTCATTGCTTGTCGGGCCATCCGACCATCTAGGCCACTGCAGGGTCCTCCTTGTTAGGACCTGCTGTGTCACATGGGCTGAGAGAGGGCACTCTGCTCCTCCCCACTGCTCTGCTGTGGGTCATCTGTCGCATGCGCTTATCTCTCCTCTATCCATTGACTCCTCTTGGCCATGTCTGCTCTGCTCTTCCATGCCATCTGAGGTCTTGCCTCTCTATAGACCTTACTGAGAAACTGGACACAGGTTATCTCTGCTCTTGAATCCCCTCAAAGCTGTCGGGTTTCTGTCCTTCTCTCTCCAGAGTTCCTGCCTGGGGAGGAGGGTGGCAGGGCAGATGCCCCTTCCTCAGGTCAGGCATCCCTGTTGAATGCTCCTGCTTTCTCCTCCTCTACTCTATCCAAATTGCCTTACTTAGTTGTATTCTAATTATCTGTACCACACTCCCGCCCTTCTACAGATTTTGCTGCTCCAAAAACTGAATTTTTGAAATTTAAACAACTTCTTCCTTCCAAGAAGATATACAAATGACTAATAAACACATGAAAAGTTACTCAACATCTCCAGTCATTAGGGAGACACAAGTCAAAAGCACAATGAGATATCACTTCACACTCATTAGGATGGCTATTGTCTAAAAAACAGAAAATAAGAAGTGCTAATGGGGATGAGGAGAAATTGGAATCCTTGTGCTTTGCTGGTGGGAATGTAAAATGGTGCAGCTGCTATGGAAAACAGTATGGTGATCCCTTAAAATATTAAACATAAAATTACCATATGATTCATGATTCAGCATTTCCGCTTCTGGGTATACACCCGAAAGAAGTGAAAGTAGGACTCAGACGGATATTTGAACACCAGCCAGGTTCATAGCAGCATTTTTCACAATAGCCAAAGGCAGAAGCAACTCAAGTGTCCATTGATGGATGGATGGATAAACAAAACACGATATACACATGCAATGGATTTATTCAGTCTTAGAAAGGAAGGAAATTCTGACATGTGCTACAACATGGATGAACCTTGAAGACATTATGCAAAGTGAAATAAGCCAGACACAAAAGGACAAATATTGTATGATTCCACTTATATGAGGTCCCTAGAGTAATCAGGTTCATAGACTCGTGAATCCTGGTGGTTGCCAGGAGCTGGGGGTAAGCAGGAATGAGGTGTTAATGTTTAATGAGTATAAAGTTTCAGCTGAGAAAGATGAAAAACTTCTGGAGATGGATGGTGGTGATGGTTGCACAGCAGTGTGAATGTACTTAATGCTACTTAATATAAGTAAAAATGGCTAAAATGGTAAATTTTATGTTGTGAATATTTTACCACAATTAAAAAAATGTTCTTTTCTTCTGCAGACAACTTACTTCACAATCTAGTTGAATGAGGGAATGGTACCACAGGAAATAAAGAAATTGCTAAAAACAAGAAATATAGTTAATATATAAAAAAGAAAAAAATTCAGTTAATGTATGAAAATATTATGCCATCTCAAACCTATCAAACAGGCTTTCCCCCTTTTTCTTCTCCTCAGAAAAGCAGAATCATCTCCAGAACGTAGACTCTGATTGACAAAGGAGGGAGAGGAGCCATCCTGAATGAGTCGATCAGGATCGAGTCATTGTACGCTTACTGGATCTTTATTCCAAATTTCCAGTCTCAATTTGGATTCCTGGCCAAACCTCTCTCTCTCTCTCTCTCTCTCTCTTATTCCCTGCCCTGCCCTCCTCTTTCTCTCTTTCAAGATTTACTTAATTAGGAACAACCTATAGTGGTCACCATTTTTTCCAGTTTTTGAGTACATCATTAGTACAGTGATATACCTGAGTTCCAGATAATTTAACAAATGGTGTTGGGACAATGGGTTTTAAAAGATGAGTTTGATCCATTGTACATCTTGCACTAAAATAAATTCCAGATGGATCAAAGATTGTTTTTAATGATTCATAAAAGTTGTAGAAGGAACATGAGAGAATTTGCTTTTATATAATCTTGCAATGGCAAGGACTCTCTAAGTACGATGTGAAATTCAGAAGCCATAAAAGAAATTTTTTTTTAGTTATTTTGAAATTTATTGAAAATGTGGAGAATAACTTGATAATTTTCCGTTACATTTTTAGAGTGTAATGGAATAAGCCTTATTTTTTGGGGGGGGGGGAGATACTTTTTTTATTAAGGTTATAAAAGTTAACATCCTTGTGAAATTACAGTTGTACAACATTATTAGTCATGTTGTGGGTACACCACTTCACCCCTGGTGCCCTCCCCCCACCCCCCTTTCCCCTAGCAACCACCGATCAGTTCTCTTTGTCCATATGTTAACTACCACCTATGAGTGGAGTCATACAGAGTTCGTCTTTCTCTGTCTGGCTTATTTCATTCAACATAATACCCTCAAGGTCTATCCATGTTGTTGTGAATGGGACGACTTTGCCCTTTTTTATGGCTGAGTAGTATTCCATTGTATATATATACCACAGCTTCTTTATCCAATCATCAGTTGCTGGGCACTTAGGTTGGTTCCATGACTTAGCTATTGTGAATAATGCTGCAATGAAGATAGGGGTGCATGGAGCTTCTGAAATTGCTGATTTCAGGTTCTTAGGATATATACCCAGTAGTGGGATGGCTGGGTCATAAGGTATTTCTATTCTTAACTTTTTGAGGAATCTCCATACTGTTTTCCATAGTGGCTGCACCAGTTTGCATTCCCATCAACAGTGTATGAGGGTTCCCTTTTCTCCACAGCCTCTCCAACATTTGTCACTCTTGGTTTTGGATATTTTTGCCATTCTAACAGATGTAAGGTGATATCTTAGCGTAGTTTTGATTTGCATTTCCCTGATGATTAGTGATGATGAGCATCTTTTCATGTGTCTATTGGCCATCTGTATATCTTCTTTGGAGAAATGTCTGTTCATGTCCCCTGCCCATTTTGTAATTGGGTTATTTGATTTTTTATTGTTGAGTTGTGTGAGTTCTTTGTATATTATGGAGATTAACCCTTTGTCGGATAAATAACTTGTGAATATTTTTTCCCAATTAGTGGGCTGTTTTTTTGTTTCAATCCTGTTTTCCCTTGCCTTGAAGAAGCTCTTTAGCCTGATGAAGTCCCATTTGTTTATTCTTTCTATTTTTTCCCTCATGTGAGGGGTTATGGTGTCCGAAAAGATTCTTTTGAAGCTGATGTCAAAGAGCGTGCTGCCGATATTCTCTTCTAGAAGACTTATCGTTTCAGGCCTAATCTTTAGGTCTTTGATCCATTTTGAGTTTATTTTAGTAAGTGGTGAAAAAGAATGGTTGATTTTCATTCTTTTACATGTGGCTGTCCAGTTTTCCCAGCACCATTTGTTGAAGAGACCGTAAAAGAAAATTTTTATAAACTTAAACTCGTAAAAACTTTCAAAAACTTATTTGTAGAAAAAACTACCTTTAACAAAGTTAAAAAGCAAATAAACTGAGAAACATTCTTGCCTTGCATATTGCAATCAAAGGGCTGATTTCCTTAAGATATAAGGTGTTTCAACAACACTGTAAGACAAAGACTCAATAGTAAACACAGGCAAATGATGCGGACAGCCAGTTTAAAGAAATGGGAAAACGAACAGTTCTTAAATATATCAGAAGGTGCTCAATCTCATCATAATAGCAGAAATACAAATGAAAACTATGTATGAGACTGACAAAAGACACAAATTTGGATAAAACATTAGCTTTTTGAGAACATGGGGAAACAATCACTTTCAAAGGTTGTTGGAGGGAAAGTGAATTAACACAATCTGTATTGATCAAAATTTTAAATTTATTCTTTGACCCAGCAATTCTGATTCTGGAAATTTGCCCCGTAGACATCGTCACAAAAAGAGAAGTAACATACATGCAAACAACTTGTCTCCCACTGATAGGAAACAGCTTAGATAAATTTTGATACATCCATGAAACTGAACATTACTTAACGATGAAAGGAATAAGGAATAAGGTACTGACATAGAACTATCTCCCGGATACATTGTGTCATGAGAAAACACACAGAAAACTCTGTCTAGTACAACACCATTTATGTAAACAACAACAAAAGAATTTATCAAAGTGTATAGCTGCATTGACATAGACTACATCTCCAAGAGGGTGTAAAATCCTGGTTGCCTCGGGGACTCAAGGCAGAGGAGAGCCATAATATTCACGGGATACTTTCTGTACCTTTTGAGTCTGTACCTGTTTGATCTATTACACAGCGACAGCAACACCAACTCCAGTGCCTACCCACCATTCATCCAGGCTCCACCGGGCCTCAGATCTGCCCGCAGCCGCCTCAGTGTCTGCTTGGGAGCTGAGAGTCCTATCCGCGTTTGCAGCTATCTGGATCTGGCCTCGAGATGTCCCTTTCTTTCTTGCAAGCCCAGCTCCATATTTACAATTTTTGCTGGTATATAGCACCCAGAATACTGTGTGGCTTCAACAAGAGGAGGCCCACGCTAGGCGGGACCAGTCTCCAGAAGAGACGTTCGAAGTCCGATGTGATCACACGGAGGGTAAGTTCAGGATCGGCGGGTGGGGGAGAACCCGTTGGGGTCACTTTTTGTCAGTCAGTTCCCCTCTTTGGTCTCAGTCTTTCTGTTTGTAAAATTAGTTTAGATTAGACTATGTCCATGGTGCTGTAACAGTTCTCGGACTCTATGAGTAACTTACCACATTCCACTTAAGGCAGAATAGAATATTCGTTAAAGGAGCCAGATTGTGTGGGTTCAAATCCTAACCTTGCTACTTACTAGCTGTCCCTTAGGTAAATCTTTAAACCTCTTTGTGCCTCTGTTTTCTCACCTGTGAAATGAAAATGATAATAATAGAACCTGTCTTATAAGAATATTGGGAGGATTAAACTAGCTACAATGCTTAAAACCCTGAGAAGAGTGCCCGGCACGTGTGAAGCGCCACCAAAGTTGTTGTTCTTGTCATTCTCCTTCTTCTTAATTTTCGGAAGGCTCAAGGGATCACGGGAGGTCTAGCTGGGGCAAACTAAGCCTAAAGACAGACTCACTCCAAGCTACCCCTTGGAAATATTAAAGCTGTAGATGGGCTCCCCCTTCAAATAAACCACGAACAGAAAGGGCTCTGCAGGTCTCACCCTGCCTCTGACACTCCGATCAATCAATGCATCATTTTCAAACACCTATCTTAACGCGTCAAGGCTGTGGAGCAAACACACAGCCTGGTCTTCACTCCTGAGTTGTTAGCATCCAGGTTGGAGGACAAGTGTCTGACAGATGAGGCAACTAAAAGAATAAGGCGAGAAATTTCCATTTATTGAGACGAACCATGTGTTATATGTTAAATCCTTTGCAAAAATAATTCTCATTTAACTAGAAGGCAACATAAACTAATAATATATTGATTCTTAAATTGTGTCAAGCAGTTGCAAGTGCGGAAGAAATTGTGAGATAAGACACGAGAGAGACCGAGCAGGGTGTCTGCAAAGCCATCTGAGCAACCAGCTCGAGCTGCTTGTTAAATGTTCCTGTTCTCAGGCCGCATCCTAACCCACTGAGTCTGCATCTCCAGGGGTGAGAGTACTGGGAAGCTACATTTTTAAGAGGGTTTCAGGCAATACTTCTCACCAGAGAAATTTTGGAAACCCCGGATGAGAGGCCATCTGGAAGGATGGAGAGAAGAGAGTTTATTCTCCACATCTAAGAGTTTTGAATTGCCTGTCGCAAAACAACATGGAGAGTGAAGGGGGCGGGAGCCAGCCTCAGGCTCTGTGCTAGTTTCTCTAGTTGCCCACCTGGGGGCACAGCGAACCTCGACCTCGAGGACCGTTGAAAACCACTCCAGGAGGACTAGAGAGTGTGTCTTGATCCACGGGCTCCATGCCTGAGTACAAAGCTTGTCAGGCTTTTTAAGAAACCTCTTTGAGCTGTGTTCTCACGCACTGTGACGTCAGCAGAACCCCAAGACTGAATTATAGCTTCGCATTCAATCAAGAATCATGTATTATTCTCTGTGTTATCCATCACGCTTCCCCACTGCTCAGCAGACAGAGTGACAGCAATACACACAATGGGCAAGCACCTGAGGGGCTTAAACCTATCAATAATAAGCATTGTTCTCAGAAAGATTTTGCTCTGTGGAAAAAGCAGAATGGAACGGCCTTTCCAAGGACTGGCAGAGGCTTTGAAATGGTTTCCCATTAAATGTGCAAATTCTGAAGCCACAGAATCCCGCCACCGCCTCACTTACGTCCTGGGGATTTGGTTTGGACTGAATCAAAAAAATGTATCTGTTCATATTAAATACAAAATGATTATTGGGTGTCCTGCTTCTCACATTGCACTGCATACAAACACTGAAATTCAATCTATGTGAAATTAATGAGTCGGTGGTGAGCCTGGTGAATGTTTAATCAGAAAATTGCATTCAGAGTACTTGAAAGCACATTAATTGAAGTTTATCAAGAAGGCAGTAGGTGTTTAGACACAAGCACAAATGCAAAATATATCAAACCCGTGCCCGTAATTATCCATCACCATTGCCCAGCATATTCGAGTGTCTTTTAATAAAAATGAAACGTGATACGTGCTTGGGCCATTTTAGACATGAGAAACATTTGATACAGATATTTTATTTTATTTTCCCTTTTCAACTGGGTTGAGTTATACGGTTTAATCCAGAGACCACGCACCTGCTGTGGTATCAGTGAATAGAGGCTCTAATAATTGGCATATAGTACTTTGCCTGATATTATTAACTACAAATTTCTGAGGTTAGGTTAAATATAAAGCATAACTTTACCCAGCTTGATTTGTTTTTTTTTTAAAGATTGGCACCTGAGCTAACTTCCGTTGCCAATCTTCTTTTCTTCTTTTTTTTTCTTCTTCTTCTCCCCAAAGCCCCCCAGTACGTAGTTGTGGATCCTTCTGACTGTGTTGTGTGGGACGCCTCCTCAACATGGCCTGATGAGCGGTGCCAAGTCCGCACCCCAGATCTGAGCCGGCAAAACCCTGGGCCGCTGATGTGGAGCACGCAAACTTAACCATTCAGCCACGGGGCCAGCCCCCCCACCAGCTTGATTCTTTGTGCAAATAATTAAAGAAAACAAGCTCTTGACATGACGGC
This sequence comes from Equus przewalskii, assembly GCF_037783145.1. NCBI lineage: Eukaryota > Metazoa > Chordata > Mammalia > Perissodactyla > Equidae > Equus > Equus przewalskii. Next base: position 32,495,108 of record NC_091854.1, on the reverse strand, counting down.
CCGATAAATGCTGTCATAATAAGACACATTTACAAATCGAATATAGCAATGACCAACTTGGTGCCTTTAACCTTGCTTTTCCAGATTTAGCCCTGAGGAAATGCAACAGACTTGGTTGATACTTGCGGCATCTTGTTGCATCACTAGATGAAACGGGCCTTTTAAGTCAGCGGATGGGCAAATGTCTGGCTTTCTCAAATATGGGAACTGGATTCCTTCTTGTATTTCCTTAGCTGTGTGTCTACCATTTCTTTCCCTTTAGTGATCTAGATATCTTGGCTTCTTTCATATTTCAGAATCCCTGTCCATACCCACCTGACAGGAGGCCTGAAATACGACAAAGAAAAATTTGGCAATTTCCAAATATCTCTGTGGAGGCTCAGTATCCAGAAGCTTAACTGCATTTGTCTGCATTCACTGGATGCTGGGCAGAGTGTGGGCAGGCCACGGTCCCTTCAGCATCTCTGAGGTTAGCACCTTCCCCGATGCTGCGCAGGGAACGAGAGCAGGCTGACTCTCAGCTCTCCCAGTTAGCGCACAGCCAGCTGCCAAGTTTACCCTTCCTCAGGAACTCTGCTGAGCTCTTACATCCACCATCTCATTTAAGCCTCAGAACCACTCTGGGAGGTGGACATTACTTTCTTGTTTAACAAATGAGGAAACTGAGGCACAGAGTGGCTATGTAAATTGCTCCAGATTCAGATATAGGAGACAATGAACATGAGAAAGAGAGGAAATTACTGGGGCTAGAAATGATAGAGTTGGGATTTGAACCCAGGACCATCGGCTTCCAAACACTCTGCACTCTGCTGGACCACCTCCTTTATGAATACTTAAACAGTATGTCTTCCTTTGGCCTATACATTTCTTAAAGATGACAAAATTGGCCATCAAGCCCTTGATAGCCTGATTTTTCAATCCTTTCCTCAGGGGAGATCAGAAGGTCTGGGGAAAATCAGAAGATGTTTTATTTATTTAGATCAGGGACCTAGACAGCAGAATCTCATGCTTTTTCCTTAGCATCCAAGTTTTCACCCCTTTTGTGTATATGTTATCACATACGCTTTGTCTATTAAACTTTGCTGCACAAGCTTTCCTACAAGAAACACGTCTTTGCCTGGCAGGGCTGCATAGCGGTTATGAGCACAGGCTCTCAAGGCAGACTGCTTAGTTCAAAAACAAACTCCTCCATTTATTAGTCAGCTGTGGGCAAGCTGCTTAAGCTCTTTAAGTCTCAGTGTCTTCATCTGTAAAATGGTGATGATGATGACGACGGTAGCTATCTGTGGATTAAATGAGATAACGCAGAGACAGTGGCTGGCTCCTAGTAGGAACCTGAAAGCATTAGCAGCTGTTATATTGATAAGCATAGGGCTTTAACTCAAGACTACACTAAGTAGGCTCACCGACTATGGGGTCCCATTCTGTATTCTCCTTCCAGTTAACTGGATAGATAATTAAGACCCTGCAATCCAGAGGCAGAACGAGGTCATCTCCCAGGATTAGGCCAAGTGATGGCATCCCAGTGAACCGGAGGCAGACAGACCATCTCAGTTCTCCCTTCAGCCCTGCTGTTAGCTGCATGACTTCGGGCAAGTCACCTTTGGCCTTCAGTGTCCCCTTGTCTCAGACATGGGAAATCATCTGGCCCCCTGAGGTTCCTGCCAGTGTGCACATTCTGTGAAGTACCCAGGTCATTGTGAGCAAGCACTCACTTCAGAGAGCTCGTCATTTCCATGCCCCGCCTGAACACCACCGCTCGCCCAGGCAGCCAGCAACCCAGGCCATCCCTGAACTTTGCACTTGAATGCCCAGAGCCGCTGCTGACGCCCCCCAGCCAGCCGAGCCCCACACCTCCTTAATCTGAAATCCTCATTAGCTCCAACTGCAGACCATCTATTACCATGCCCATAATGGGAGTTAATTTCTGTTGGGATCAGATGGTCTTCCCCCTGGAAATTTTTATTCATATTTCTTTCCTGTTTTGTGATTCTCAATCGGAGTTTTCTAATAACAGATCATTTCTTTTTGTCTAACTTTAATCTGGTCCTGCTTGACAAGCCCCATCCTTTTCATTGAAGGGTAAGACCACTTAAAGTAAGGCCAATAAGCCCCTGCGCTGCTCGGCCGGCCGGGGTGATTTGTCACCCGGTGCGGTGGTGGTCACACCAATGGATTTATCTCAAGGTAAATGGAGATGCTGAGACCCAGGACCTGGAGCTGTGATTAAGGCGCCCCTTTTGTGGTGTTGATAGATGTTGCTTGTGTTTATCTATTTGAAATGCCACTAAATCTGTGAATACAATGGAAAAAGAGAGTACTTTGCTGCTGAAAACATATTAGTGATTTATGTTTCCGTAAGAAGCACAATAAAGAGACAGAGGCTATTAAGAGCAGCTATTTTCATGAGAAATAGTTCTGCTTTAAAACATTATTAACCCCACCTTGATAAAGACTTCCATGCATGCATAATTATGTTTACCTACCCCTTTAGTTTGGTGCTATATGCATTTGAAGCACACATTCTCCAAATATTAATAAGTCGGCAGAATATTTACAGCGAAAGGCGCCTCACCCGGGACTGTTGTGCATGTAAATTTCCGTCTCTCAAAATAGGGACACATAATAAACTTATCTGGGAAGCCCCAGAGTTTATACGGACTTCATATTGTTCAAAGCACTCTCAAATCCGACTCACCATCATTTGCTGTATCTCCAGCCTCCCCCCGCATTGTAGTAGAAATAGCCAGTAGGGTGACACATAAAGATTATAATGCATGGATATAACTTATAACATGAATCAATGTCATCAAGACGCACCCATTTAAATGAATAGGGTCAGACGAGAGCGCTGTATCACTCTGACTTGTGTGACAGTTACAAATGCATCAGCTCGTATGCATAATAGGAGTGTACAAACCAGAAGAGATTTGTAAACTTGGTTCATCTCAAGCAGAACTGACCCACAGAAATGGAAACGAGAGAAAAGGCAGCTGGGCTGGAACTGTAAGGAAATAAGTGATCCTGGGTTTCGAGGTTTCACAAAACCCAAACAAGGATGTCTCCTCCTCCAGCTCCACTGGGGAGCCGGGCGCAGACCAGGTCAGGCCCAGCTGGCCGGCTGTGTTCCCGTTCACGTTTAAAGGCCGCAGCGCTTGGCCGGGGCAGAGGTGGGGATCACAGCATGGGGGGAGAGTTGCAGGTGTGTGATTCCTGCCTAGCAAGTCTGAGGTTGTGGTAGGGGGAACCCAGGTGAGCTGGGCAGGGTAACCAGGCCGCGGGCCCGGGCTGGCACCGCCGGGGGCAGCGCGCTCGGCGAGGCCGCACCTGCACCTCATTTACTTCCGAGCTGCGCCACGACCCGCCTGCTGCCGGGGCGCCTTCCTGTGCATCCTCGGGATTATGACAAGTTATTAATTGCCACCATTAGCTGCAGCAGCCTGCCCGAGATCTCTGCTGCTCTCTGGAGGTGAGACTCCGCGTCTGGATGCAGAGGAAGAGGCGCCGAGCAGCGCCAGGCTGACGGAGCAACAATCTGCCCAAAAGGGATTGTGAGATGGTGAATAATTTATTAGAAAACATTTTTCTTTGTCCTTCCCACAGACCCACAAATCCTCCCCAAGCGCTCTTTACCAGCCTTGCAGATAATGTACTTACACATCTCAGAGCCTGCTAAATAGACTGAAGAGGCCACCGGGTCCCCCTCCACGCTGCGGCTGCCAGGACGCGCAGACCCAACACGCGGCCTGTGCCAGGGCCACCGATGGAGGCCAGGAGAGGAGACGGTTGGAGAGGCAGATAGGAAAGGCGACGGATGGCGCCCGGCCTCCTGCTCCCCGTGTAGAACAGGTGTACCCGCACACATGGTTTTGTATTTGCACATAACCCCACAATTTCATTCCTTACCACAAGTATTTAGCGAGCTTCTACTATGACAGGGAGTCGCTCTGTCCCTGGGCCCCTGGACAGAGGTGAGGCCACGGCATCTGCACAGCCACACGTGCGTTCCTTTGACAGACAGAACTGTGAGCTGGCTCTACTGGGGACGCGAGAGGAGAGACCCAGGCCCTGTTCTCAAAGAGCTGGAAGCCTGTGTTCATGCCAATGACGCCACTGTGGGCTGAAGGATTGCAGGCTCTTGGTTCCCAGAGATCTTCATGGGTAGGAGAAATAGTCCCATCTCCTCAAAGGTTTTGGAATAACACAGTTTGGAATCAGGTCAAGCATATGTGAGATGAGCATCTTCAAATTCAAGGCTTCTTATGACGTCATGATCTTTTCCTCTTTAAAGTCCTAGAATCTTAAAATGATGCTCTGAGACCTGTCTTTCTAGGGTCCTGGTGGATTAAATCAGTCATTCAACAGACATTTAGGAAGCGCTGACCACATGTGGTGCTTCATGCCGGGCTCTGGGGACACAGGGGTGAATAGAGGTGTTCCCTGCCATCCTGGAGGACTGCTCAGATTCCCAAGAGACAGCCTCGAGCTACAACTGCCAGATGGGCATCATAGCTGAGAACAAATCAACAACACGACCGGATGCCTCCCTGTAGGAGTTTGAATGTGCTTTCACGACCAGCATGACAGGTGTTCCCGTCCTCCTGCAGTTACTGACAGCCCCAGCATTACGGGTAAATTGCATATCAAATATAGGTATACACACACACAGTAGAAGACTAACATGTCAAAAATGGGTATAATCCCAAGGACCCATTGATCCATTTGTTTATTTGACCAACACGTTGTGAGTACCTATGTGAGTCAGGCCCCATGGCTGATGCCTGGAACCTCACACCTACCAGTCTCTGCTCTGCAGGGGCTCACAGACCAGCGTGGGAGATGATCTAGTGTGTAAAAATTCATAATGATGTATGATCAGTTCACTAACAGAGGGAGGTATCAAGTGTTGCAGGGAAGAGAAGAGGAAGCAACTGGCTGAGGCTTGGGGGGGCGGGGTACAGGGGGCACCTAGAGCAGGGCAGGAATGTGGCAGCTGGGTCTTGACGGATGAGCAGGCCTCACAATTTGAAGGAAAAGTGTAAGAGAGAGGAAGATGAGGTGAAGAAGATGAAAATACCTGTCTGCGCTGAGGGGCTAGACACTAAAGGAAGACTATCGGTTAATCAGAATAGTTTATTCATCCATTCATTCATTCAGAAAACATTGAAGCCTACCATGCTGTTATTGATGGAAAGTTTGTGTCCCTCTAAAATTCGTATGTTGAAGCCCTGACCCCTGTGTGTCTGTATTTGGAAGAAAGAATTAACTGAGGTTAAATGAGGTCCTAAGGGTGGGGCCCTGATCCATGAGGGTTAGTGTCCTTTTAAGAGGAGACACTGCAGAGCTCTCTCTCTCCATGCACATGCATCAAGCAAAGGCCACGTGAGGACACAGTGGGAAGACAGCCACCTACCAGCCAGGAAGAGAGCTCTCACCAGAAACCAGCTATGCTGGCGCCTTGGTCTTGGACTTCTACCCTCCAGAACTGTGAGAAAATTAATTTCTGTTGTTTGTCGCCCAGTCTGTGGTGCTCTGTCATGGCAGCCCAAGCAGACTAACGCACATGCTCCCAGCACTGTACCAGGCGCTAAGCAACCCAAGAGGATTGAGACCACTCACTGCCCCGAGAAGCCCAGGGCTTTGTGGAGAGACTGACCCGGAGACGTAAGCGGTCCCAGCAGACATTCGGGTGGGTCGCGTGACCACCTGCTTGAAATGATCATGACTTATTTTATTCATTGGCCATTTTTTCTATTCTTAGTTAAGCATTTTGAGTATGATGGAAGGATCTCATGTGGGAGCCATTAATGCTATTTACCAATATTTCAGTTTCTTCTCATTCTAGACAAATTCCCCAATCCCTTGAGGTTACTTGGGTCATGTGATTTGCTTTAAAAAAGGAATTGTGAGCAAAAGTGGCAGGTGTCACATGCAGGCAGGCACCTTGAGGAACCAGTGAGTGGTCTGCCAAGTTCCCTTCTCCTACGTGGAAGGCAACCACCAACGTCCAGGTGAGGGAGGTTCCGTCAGCCGACATCTCTGCATCAGATAATCCGAGGCAGAAGGCCTGTGAAGAACAGGCAGCATGAGAAATAAATGAACCCTTATTGTCTTAAGCCACTGAGATTTGGGGTTTATTTGTCATTGCAGCACAATCTAGCCTAAAACGACCAATATAAGAAAGAAGAGGTCACTCACACTCTGGGCCTGGTAGACATTCTAGGATATTGGTTGTGCCATATGCAGTCCTAAGAGTGACCCACTGTGCAAAGGTCAAGAGACTGGAGGTCCAGTTTCTGCTCTGCCTGGGAGTGGCATTTGTCCACCATCAGGTTATAAAATACATGCATGGATTTCTTCATGAGCAATAAGCAGTTAAGACTGTACTTGCTCATCTGCCTTTCAGTGTTACCTCCTCATCTCCCGGCTAAGACCTGTAAGCAAAGAAGCCCCCGTGTGAAGCTGTGTCCTGTAGAGACCCTTTAGAATTGCAAAGGCTGTGGCTTTCCAGTCTTCTGGGGGTTTTGCCCTTTCATGTCCGTTTGTGGGCCCGAGAGCAGGCGGCTCTGGAATCGAGTGTCTGGTTTTAAACCCCAGCTCCACCACTTACTGGCCAGGAGGCCTTGGACAAGTTGCTTAATTTCTTTAAGCCTCACTTTCTTCACCTGTAAAATGTGAATAATAATAGTACCTACCTCATGGGATGTTTTGTGAATTAAGTGACATAATGCACATACAGCTCAATAAATAGTAATCGTTATTATTGTTGGTGTTATCATTATTTTTCACCATCAGGATAGGCTTAAAATCAAATGTCAAAAGTCCTTATCAGGGGGCCGGCCCCATGGCCGAGTGGTTGAGTTCACGCACTCCGCTTCAGTGGCCCAGGGTTTCGCTGGTTCGAATCCTGGGTGCTGACATAGCACCAATCACCAGGCCATGTTAAAGCAGCATCCCACATGCCACAGCTACAAGGACCCACAACTAAAATATACAACTATGTACTGGGGGGATTTGGGAGAAAAGGCCAAAAAAAGAAGAAGAAGAAGATTGGCAACAGTTAGCTCAGGTGCCAATCTTTAGGGAAAAAAAAAGGTCCTTATCACAAAGTCATGACTATCCTCCAAGCATCTACTCAGGGTCAGCTGGGAAGCGGGGTTTGGAGTAAACGACCCCCCAGCTCGTGCCTGAGGTGTGTGCTCCTCCAGCAGCACAGAGCTTCCAGAGGGAGACTAGAACATCTCCTCAGAAAGGCTGCACTCCGATGAGAGCCCTGCCGGTGGAGGACCCACCGGTGTGGACGCAAGTGTGCTGCTCCCATGAGTTCTGGGAACGGGCTTTCCCAAGCAGCTTCTCGCTGGAGATTTAGCAACTCCCTTTGGAGAAAGATTATCTCCTTTTTGAAAGTAACCTAACCACTTGTCGAAACTGGACTTGTGAGCGAACGGAGCGGCCAGCCCTTGGCCGTCTGGCCAGGCTCTCGTTTGGGTATTACACTGGCAGTGGCTGCTTTACTCCACACGACCTTGGCTTCCAGGCCCAACTGTCTTCTGAGGCTCTGATGGTACAACTGAAAAAGCTTCTGGGATCTGCCCAGGACACCTGAAGGAGGGGTGGGTTATGAAGAAGCTGGTAATGACCACTTGTAATTATGGAAATGATTTCTGCCTGAGGAAATGCGGCAACCAAGAAAAGAAGAAAATGTAAAGGGTGCTGGACATTCTGCTCTAGCTCCCTTCTGTCGCTAATATAGGACATCCTTTAACACTGAGCTTTTAAAAACAATTATTTCATAAACTTCTCATGCTGTTTACCACGTGCCGGCCCACCTGCTGTGGACCAGTGACACAATGACCCACAAGGCCTTGTCTTTCTCTGCAAGGAGTTCTTAGTCATTCAGTCATTCAACAATCCATTCACTCAACACATTTACCGACGATGCCCCTTGTACACCGGCACTGCGTGTACCTGGTGTACAAGGGTGAACACAACAGAAAGCTTCTGCTCTTATGGAGCTTAGAGTTTAGAGGCAAAACCTGAAAAGGTAAGCACGAAAAGTACGCAGTAACCAATTGTTTTTATGTCAGCAAAGGAAAACAATGGGAGCACCACCAAGGACATGTGGCTGTCAGGGAGCAACGTACAAACAAATAGATACTGACAGGTGCACGCTCACAGGGCTTTCAGAGCGCGAAGGGCAGTGTGCTTGTCCACCCCGACTGCAGGCCCAGACTGTGCATGGCGAGAGGCACTTACAGGAACCCAGGGGTCCAGGGACGCGAGAACCCACACACGTACATTAGAGCAGTATTTTCTTAGAGTACTAGCCATTAGGGAGCCAAAAGCCTGACTTGGTGAAAATTTCATTTTATAGCATTTCTGTAACTGTATAGATACACAAGATCATTTATTCTACAAATATTAAACATTTTACAGCATGGTGCTTATCACTGAAGCAAGCAATTAACACGTCTTGCCTCCTCCTGCAAGCTCTCTCTGACTGCTCCACACCACCCACCTGCACACTCCGTGAGTCTTGTGTGCTTCTCTTCCGTATTCCAGATCCCCCTTGACTGTAGCATTGTCCACACTTTTATAATCACTGAATTGTCTTTCTCATCTGCTAGACTGTGAACACCTTGGAGGCAGAGACTGTCTTGTTGTCTCTATAAACCCAGGGCCTGGCTGTCTTAGTTTGGGTTTCCCCAGAAGGAGACTCTAAGCCAAGCAGTGAAGTGAAAGTAGTTTATTTGGGAGATGTTTCCAGAGAACACCAGGAGAGGACTGGGGGAGGGGAACAGCAGAGGGAAAGGAGCTAATAAGGAGTACGCTGTCAGGCAAGTTGCCAATCCCTCTGGAGAATTCGGGAGACAATGTGGAACAGGTCCCAGTGTTGCCCCTCTAAGGGGTGAGGGAGCCGGGGCCTTTACCCACCAACTCCCCATCTGTTGGTTGAGGGCTGACCTCAGGGGCGTGAGCTCTCCAGCATTTCCGTCTCCCCCTCCTCGCAGGTCAAGTGTGCTCCTGTGGAAAAGGAGTCACAGGTGCTTGCTGGAAGCAACCTTCAGAACGTGGAGGTGAGCACCGAGGGATGTGGCAGGGCACCCGCAGCGTCTACTGGACTAGCTCAGTGCCTGGCACCCAGTGGCAGCCTGGGGGGCTTTGGTGACTCAACATAACAGCCCAGCGGCATGCATTGTTAGGGAACACAGTTTAGCGTGGAGTATTAGGTGTGGAGGCAGCCTGAGTGCACTGTGGGGCTGTTTCTCTCTGCAGCGGTCATGGACAGAATCGCTGGGAAGAGCAGTGTCATTTTAACGCCCCCTCTCTCCTTTGCCCAGTTCGCATGTAACCAAGTGTCCTGTTAGTGACGTGATTCCATCTGTGTTTTCTCGCCTGCAGGTGTCGGGGTCTCATTTAACAGCACTTGCTAATATGTTGTTACTTTCTGGGAGGATGTGAATTACAGCAGATGCTGCTTATGAATGATATTTGGTAGCAAAGCACCCAACTAGTTTGTTAACTTACACGCTCACGGTCAGATGAGGCCTCCTCAGGGCCACCAGCCTCCTTGAACCTCCCCTCCCTCCTCTTTCCAAAGTCCCTCTGGTTGCCCTCCCTCCTAGAGGTGACAGCAATGCAACTAGGCCAGGACTTCCCCTGAATTGGAGCTTCTTGTGGCAGAGTTTACATAAACAGCCCCATTCAAGGCCTAAACCAATAAAAAATTACTCCATTACCATAACTTCAAGAAATATGACTCCAGGAAAATAACACAGCAATTCCCCATGTCCCATGTATTCATTCCTGGGACTACCCGGGGCAGGACAGTGCAGTGCATGAAAGCACAGTATCCGGCACAGTTGGCCTGGGTTCTGTGCGTCCATTTCCTCACCTGCAAAATGGGGTCGACGATAGCTCCCACCTCACAGGGTTGTAATAAGGATTAGAAGAGTTGATACATGCAAAGCTCTTAGAATAGTTTCCAGCACTAGACTAGACACTGAGTGGCCCAAGTGGTCCATTCAGTCAACAAATACGTTTTGAGCACCATCTCTGTGCCAGATATGGGAATTCCAGTGCACCAAATACACCTGGTCCAGCCCTTACAGAATTGATGTTACCCCTGGGAGCACAGCTGTGATGATGGACAAACACCCCAGCTGACAGGGTGAGGGTCGGGGGCGGCTTTCTGGAAATGAGGACTGTGCTGAGACCTGGAGACTGTTAGCAACCAGGCAGAGTGTTCCAGGCGGGGACTGGCATGTGGCATGTTCTGGAAGTGAGAGGTGGGCAACAGACAGAGCGGTTCCCTGTGGGAGAGGGGTGGTGGGAGGGAGCCTGGAGGGGAAGGCAAGGTCTGTTGAAGTGCCACTCTCTGTCCTGGGAACACGTGGGTGGGAGGGAAGCAGAAAACACAGCACTCTTTGACACTTCTCCCACGCGGCCTCACGTTGTGATGTTTCAACGTGTGACGTGCACACATACCTTTGCCCGATGGCACTGTGAACTCCTTGAGGGCAGGAACCGTGGGTCTTATACTTCTGTGAATCGTCCCTGGCCACTGCCAACCTTCTTGGTAATTAGGCCCCACCTAGCCATCTCTTCGCACCTCTTCCATAATGTCAATCCCAGTGTCACTCTCTCTGGCCTGAGGAGCAGGTCTTCATCACCTGCTGAGGACCCCAACACCCTGCCTGGCTCTTGTCAGACCTTCCCACCGTCTTGGACTGGACTCCTCCCCCTGACCCTCGGCCCCCCAGCCCCCCGAGGTTACAACCACAGCTCCCCAGTGCTCTTGACCTCTGTGCCTGGGACACCTGGCCCTCGTTTCCCCACCATCACTTCCTGAAGCAATTCTGTTATCACTCACCAGCCCCTCCCTTCCACCCCAATGCGAGTGGCTTATCTAGACCAACTGTTGTGAATTTTCACCCTCTCCATCTAGGGCAGTGGACAGCAATGGCTTCGGGGTCACACAGATCTGAACCTGAATCCCACGCCCTAGCTGTGAGGTCTCAGGCAGGTTACTTAATCTTTCTGGGCTTCATTTCTCTTATCTGTAAAATAGGGCTAATACTACTTACCTGCAGGGTTGTTGTGAGGATTAAATCATGGTTGCACAGCTAAGATGCTCGCTGTATGTTGGTACCTGTGTTCCTGCCAATAGATATAATGTGTCTAGTTTTCACATCTTAAGCTCTCCACGCCTGGACTTTCTTTTTGTGGTAGCTGATTCAGTTCCCAGAAATCTTGTGAAATAGTCAATTAGGGTCAATGAAAGATAATTTCTTGGCACAAAGAGCTCCCTTTTCAAGATCTATCCTCCATGTAAGTCATCCTCATTCTAAGCTGCAAAGACATTTTTCAGACGTACTTATAAACGGTCACTCTACGCCGAAGAGCCCCATCAGCAGTGATCACTGAGAGGGAGCAAGTGATGCTGAAGTTGTTTTTCTCTGGAGCAACATGTGTACAACATCCAGAACAATTAGGTCCTGATTGCCAGGCCAAATTTCCATCAAGACACTGATGAGTTATAAACCCCTGGAGCTTTGTTCAAGTCACCGATGGAAACAGCAGCATCCAAGCCCTTTGATGGAATCACAGCCTCATAATTAGTGTGAGTCCATCCATTATCGTGGGCCTGGGCGGGTGCACAGGAGAGAAGAAGAGTGAGGGACAAGGAAACAAATTAAAAACCGTAAACTGAGAAAGGAAGAGATTAAAACTCACGAATGTAATTACAAGATCTTCTTGACTACCGAAGTTTGGGGAACCCAAGCCGACTGCAGGGAGACGGTGAATACAGGTGCGGCCCAGGGCCGCCTTAGGGAGAACCGCAAAGTGCAGGAAAGGAGGCAGCGGGGAGGAAGGAAGGAGACGACCCACGACTCTCGGAGCAGCGACCAGACACGAGCCCAGCGCTCTGCCAGCTGCCTCCCGTCCATTAGCACGGTGTCAGGAACATGTGCATCGGCAGAAGACAGCCCTGCTTCAGAGCCTACCCTGGGCCGGCCCGAGCGGGTGGCCTGGGTTTCTTTATGTGTGAAATAGCATCAAGGTGACTGGGAGCATGAAGTAAGACCATGCACACGAAGCCCTCAGCATCCGAATGAAACACTCAACGGTCTCAACATTATTTCATTTTTCTCCATAACAGGGCGAAGTGGGGCTCTTGTCCCCACTTTGTGGATGGAGACACCGGCGGGGGGTTGAGGGAGACATGAAGTGGACAGTGAGCTCCACGAAGGCAAGGGCTGGCACCCCAGCACACACGCAGTTAGGCTGGGAAGGCTCCGCTAAGGACCTGTGGCTGAGCCGGCGCTCACATTCAAGCTGACAGCTCCTAGGCCACTGTCCTTTCCAGGGCCCAAACCATCCTTTTCTTCATGGGCAGACGTAGAGGGTAGATAAGAGCTGGAGATCTGAACAGCAAGGGTTCAAGTCCCCAGACAGAGAACCGCCGTGGGAACGACTGTGGAACATTCCACGCGCTCTTCCTGTTTCTCCCTCTGTATCGAGGGGGTCCCAAAGGGAACCGAGGAAAAAGGATTATTCGGGGGTCAGAGCTGTAAAGAAGAGCCCCATCCCTGGAGGCCAGAATTCTGTGACGGGAAAGAAAAACCTCAGGGAAGTTGGGGGTGTGCCTGGGGGTTGTTTTATTTGATGGGAACAGAAAGAACAAAGGAAGAGAGATGGGAGAGGAGCTGATGGTTGTGGAGAGACTGTTGTATACTCGCTGTGCTGGTGTTTTGTAGGTGGCGTCTCATTTAATCCTCGTCAAAGTTCTGGAAGGAAGATTCCCACTTCACAGATACGGAAGCTGAGGGTCAGAAAGGGTGGGCACCCTGCCAGTCTAACCCATCTTGTTCATGGCCAAGTGAGGCTTGTTTCCAGGTTAGTTTGGCTCCAAGGTCCACGCTCTTTCCACGAGTATAGTCTGCCTCTCTTTAAGATAGAAGAAAAGAAAAACAGAGTTGTCAGGCTCTGAAGTTTACCAAAAAGCTTCATCTTCTGCTGGGTGTCCACTAGGCCGTGACTTCTCCTTGTGTGATGCTCGACACCGATCAGTGTAACGTGAAGTCTGCAGGTCTTGGAGCTTTATTCTGTGGTCAGGCCACAAATTTGTGACTACTTTAAAAAATGATGACTTGTGCTCAACGTATGTTTTTGTAGCAGACAGATAAATAAGCATATTTTTATATATTAAAATAGAATATTGATTCTGTTTCTTATAACACAAGAGAGAAGTTGGTAAGAAGTCAGAGTGCTGGCTTACAGATGGAACCCCGTAAAGCTTACAGGCCATCTGCAGTGCAGCTAAATCTAACGGCTATGAAGCAAAAAATAGCACAACCACTTTACAGGGTTTTTCCAGGCAACTCCGGAATTCAAGTGTTCAGGTTCAGCCCGTGTAATAAAAGAGAGTTTATGATGGTTTTCCAATAGAAGTAGAAGATGGGGAAAAGAACACTGTATTAGTGAGGATCCTTACAAGGAAAGTTTGCTAGGTGTGAAAAGTTTGTTTTAAAGAGAAAGGATACCAAACCATAAAGGGAACAAAATCCCTCATTAACCCAGGCAGTCCTAGAAACATTATGCATTGATTTGTTGATTGACTGATTGATTGATTCATTCATTCATTCATTCATTATTGCAACAAACGCTTATCAAGCACGGACTATAATGGCAAGCGAGTGCCTAGCACAGGCATGCACAGCTAACAAAGGCAGGCTGCCTGCCCGTGGGGAAACCGTGTCATCTAAGGGGTGAGGCACACCCGTGAACAGGGATTACCGTATGGATGCTATATTTGAGATTTTATAATAAGAGCCAATGTTCATTGGGTGCTTATGACATGCCACACTTGGTTTTAAGCGCTCTCTGTTATTCACCCACGTGCTCCTCACAACAGCCCTATGAAGTAAGCGCCGTCATTAAGGCCGTTTTACAGGTGGGGATAGACCAGGTCAGGGACTTGCTCAAGGTAAGACCTGTGTGGAAAGGTCCTGAAGGCATACTGGAGGGATCTGCCTGTGCCCTGGATCTTAAGGAAGGACCAGGAGTTTTCTGGAAGACGTGGAACAGGGAAGCACATTCTTAACACATGGAACCATCCGCGCTGAAGTGGGCAGGAGCTCATGTGCACAGCGTGTTGGGGGAACTGAGAGCAGTTCCGAGATGAGTGTGGGACTCAAGAGGCGCTGGGTCAGAGGGGAGACAGACTGCAAGGGGTTTTAGGGGTCAAGAGAAGGAGTTTGGGCAATAAGGAACCAAAAGAGGATTTTGAGTGAAGGACTCAAGATAACTTTGCAACTAACTTTGCAGACAGTGTTCTACGGGGAGGAGACTTCAAGTGGGAACTGAGTCAGGAGGCTAAACGAGCCGTCCCGGTGAGAGAGGGTGGCCTGAACGCGGCTAGCGACTGGGAGGATGACAAGTGGGGGGTTGGAAAGACTTATGAATCTTGCGCTTACATTTCTGCAGTTACATTTCTGTTTATGGTGCTAGGTAAAGATTCAAGACGCCAATCCTTGGATTGGTAGACACTACAAAGAAATTTGTCAGATGACTTTTTGGAATGAATCTGGACTCATCCATTCATTTTCACCTAACAAACACCAGTGCCTATTTTACAGGGGCCTTGTACAGTACATGGTGCATAGTCAATGCTCAAAATTACACACACACATAATAGCAAGGTGCCTAATAATTTGGGGGCCACCCTGAACCTCAAAGCTGAAAGCCATTTATTCAATTGAGCACTAATCTATCAGGTAACATTTTAAATTGTAGAGTAAGAGTGAGTTGTGTTTAGATTTAAGGAAAATGAGAGTCTTTCCCTGGCATAAAACATTTCACTTCCGCCCTCATCGTGAGTAATAAATGATCTCTGCAGCCCTCTTTTATCGAGAGGGAAATTGGGCAACAGAAGACCCAAGCTACCTGCCCAAAGCCACACAGTAAGACGATGCAGAAGTCAAATATTGATACATTCATCCTGTGTGCCCCTCCAATGTTGCTTCTCCTTCCACTTTAAGAGAAAGTTAGAAAATCATGCAGAGAGATGGAAAGCAGATTCTGCATAAAAGAAAACATTAAAAAAAACCCCACACAAATGCGGCCTAATTTAATTTCCAATCCATGTCTCCACCTCCGGCTTTGAAAAAAAGGTTAAAATGCAATTCTCCGAAACGAAGTTATTCGATAGAGGAATATTAACCTCCTCGCCCCTTGTAGTTTGACTCGTTTTATCTCCTTTTCATTTTTGTTTGTGGGTCTATTCATTTTGGTGAGGCCAGGCACGTTGCTAGGTAACGGGCCCATCTCGGGCCGGCGTGTGAGTCTGGCTGGCTGGCCCGGTGGCAGCCTGCCCCAGCGCTAGCTGCCGGCCATGCAGTCTCTCACAAAAAGCATTTATCACGGAGCAGGCACCGTAATGGCCACTCAGTGGAGGGGAAATTGAGCTGACCTGAAGGCCAAAGCTGTTAGGGAGACTGGTGGGAAGGGTAAGAGGGTCAGAACACCCTTTTCCCACCCACTTAGTGGGCAGTAAGTGCTAGCACAGACCAGCCCCTGTTTTCACTAACATATCCTGAGGCTTTGCACCTGAAATAAATGTTTGCTTGACATTAACGATAAAAAAAAGAAAGAGGCAAAAAATAAAATCGGTTTGCTCCAAGAACAATGAGCTATGTGATTTAAAGTTAGCCAAAGATCCCTCAAGGTTTGGTTTGTGGTCCTTACGCTGGAGGGGAGATTTGCAGAGACGTTGAGGGGTGGGGACCTCTAAATAATTAGCATATTCTGATAGTGGTCATACTGCATTTATTTACCTAGCTCCTTGAATCTGAAAGTAGAGAAATCTCAATATCTGTGATTTTAGGGGTTTTTTTTCTCCCCTATAAATGTCAACAGTTTTACAAGTATCAAATGCTGGTCATCACCAAATTAACATTATTTTCAAATTTCTGTTTGATTACATAATGACTATTTTCCTCAGTATTTACTTATGTTTAGCATGAGATAAAGTTTAAAATGCAAACCAGGAATTTTTCAAAATGTACTTAAATACACTTTTGCAATGTTGCATGACAGCACATATGTGCATGTGGCGCTTTCCTATACAATGTTATAGATTTTTCTAGAAACATTATTCAGATTTATTTGCCTTTTTTGGGAATTATTTTATATTAATAAATACAGAACAAAGAAAAATATTACAAAAATAAGGGATACACGATTAATGCATACAAGGATGAAAAGCATTAATTAAACAGTATAAAGGTGATGCACAAATATACTTTATATTAGCAGTGTAGAAATCTTGGCAAGCTCAATTGTGGAAGAAAACAGAAATTCTTTTCCTAGACCGTTTGTGTTTTCCAATCAATTATAAGCCATGTCCTTTGTGTTAGAACTTGAAAATTACATGTAAACTTATATAAGGGGGTTTCAATGTCCTTGCATGAAAAAGTAAGCTCTAAATATTACCCAGAATTTCCTCTTTAATTATCTTTATTATTAAACGATATGTAGTCTCAATATTCTTGTTTATTTGGGTGCAAACTCTTCTCTTTTTTTTCAGTCAGGACCATGTAATGACCTATAGAAATCCTTCCTGTAAATTTTATCAGCTGTGAGATTTTGGCCACATGCCTTCCTTCCTCTGGGTCCTAGTGCCCCCCATAAAGGAGGGGAGCTCCCTGAGTAATCCAGAGGGGCAGACGAGATGTCAGCTGTAGAATGCCACACAGACGTGAGACAACTATCTTACCATTGTGAAAAATAAAAATGTTTGGAGAAACTGAAAGGATGAGGGGTAGGTTTTTAATAGCACTCAATTTTCTCTCATTTTGGATAGAATTGTGCTTCTTGCATTGGTGAGATGCCCAGGGGGCAAGCCCATTAGAACCACTGTGTTCTTTTTGACCACTTGGCCTCACTTTATACACAGACAAGAGGAGTTGCTGCCGCTTTCCTTCAGAAACGGAAGAGAGTCAAGAACCCAAGGAGGCCCCTTTCTTCACTCTGGCTCTGCTGCTTTCGAACAACAATATTTAACCAACAAAGGAAGAGACCAAGTCAATCTCCGTTTTAGTGATTCCCCTGAAAGTCATCAAATAAAAATGTGAACTTTAAAATTGATCAGGATTAATTTCACTGACACTGTATCATAACATATATCTCTTCAGAGACTCATTTGTTGGGCTGCAGATGCAAAGAAAGTAAGGAAAGAAATAAATCAGAATACAATAAGGCAATTAGACTTTTGCCATTGATAGAATACTAAAAATGTCTGATTTATCAAAGCATCAACAAACAGAAGTAAACACAAGACATATTTTCTTACAAAATACCTAGAGAGGAAGATTAAAATAATAACCAAGACCATGTGTATCAATAAATTTAGTTTATAAATATCGCTCCATTGCCAAAAGGTGCTCTTTCATCTGCTAATCTGAAGAGCGAACAGCCAGGGATGATTTATCAGGGCAAGTGCCAGTCTGATGGGTGACTGCTGACTCATCTCCACGGACCGGTCCTGCCCAGCTGAGAGCGCACTGGTGGATCTAGGCACAGTTTACTGAGTCAAGTCATTTAATCTTTACCTGCAGTCGTTCCCTCAATCTGAATTAAACAAATGTACTTATTGTGTTTTTCTTCATAATCCTCTCAATCCCAGTGTGGTTACACTAAGAAAAATAATCACCTGTGCCAGGCATTGTCCGAAGTGCTTAGTGCATTCATCCCGACCACAACCCTGTGGAGTAGATCTTGTTAGCATCCCCATTTACAGGTGAGAAAAGGCGTCCAACAGAGCAACTTGCTTTAGTAAATGTCAGAGGCGAGAGTTGAACCCAGGCCTGGCCAACCCCAAAATACCTGCTCATAAGCACTACAATATAATCACTTCAAACGTTGTACCTGAAAGTTTGGGAATCAAAACAAGACGAACCGTGACGTCAATTGCAGCAACTGTGTAATTTAACACAGGCTAATACATAAAAAGTTCAATTTGGGTCAAAGACTGTTAGAACCTTGGGAGCCATGGAAATTAAGCCTTCATCTCTCAGATGAGGAAGCTGGGGTGAGAGGGCACCGGGCTTACCCGGAAGCACATCTGAGGTTGTTAGACGGCCGTAGGATCGGGTGATTGTTCCGCCAAGTCAGCCGCCGCACTTTTGCCTCCAACAGCTAGTACGCTTACAACGGTGTTCAATGCACAGCGTTTCTACCGACACAGACACCTCAGGGGAGCCTACTGCTGCAAAGTGAGGTGGAGCTGGACTGGAAGTCAGGGGAGCGACCCCTTCATTCCACGCTGGCCTCTAATAAAAATCATACGAATTCTTAGGAATTTTAAGTAATTTACTCGAGATTTAATTTTGAAGACCTGGAGAAAGCCCGAGGTTAATCTAAATAATTTATGTGAACACTAAAACAGATGCTAATCCTGGGTGTAGCAAAGCTCGGCCTCATGGGCAAAAGCTGGCTATGTCTGAAGCCATTTTCCTCCTTGAGGGGCAGATGGAGGCAAAGCTACTTGCACCAAAATGCCCTTTCCCACAGCAGTGCCCCCGCGAGAGGCTGAACCCCAAATCATCGATTAAGAAGGATTCCCTACAGACCTTTCCTAGTCAGACCAGGCAGGCCTGAGGAAATTATTGAAGCCGTTGTATTACTATATAAAAGAGATTCGAAGAAGAGAAAGTAAAATAATTCAACAAATCCAGAAGACATGAAAAGAGAACTTCTTATTCTATCAATAGCAACGTGTACAAACTCAACCAGCTCGTTCTCCTGGTGAGCAAATCTAGAGAGCACCGGGGAGCTGCCCACCGTCACCCAGCTCGATAGGGGCAGAGCCGGGACTAGAACCAAGATCTCTTGACCTCAGCCCTGTGCTGGTGCCACCCCCTGATTGCCTGGACAAATACCAGCGACAGGACACACAGGAGAAAGCCAGAGAAGGAATGGAAAATCGGTGCACTCATTTGATTACGTGTATACGCCAAGGTGGAATAAAGTCCACAGCACAATTTCAGGGTGATTTTGGTAACAAAGCTACAGATTTCTAATTTCAAAGTTACTTTGAACATGTTGACAAAAAGACTTTTATAGTATCCACGTAATGAGACACTCTGTCATAACAGCCATTTATGTGAACCTGTAAGCATCACAATGTGAGACATGAACTGTTCAGTGCCCTGTCTCTAATACCGAACATTTCCCTCCCAATAGTGTGGAATGCCCAGAATTTGTCATTAGCATGATAGCTTACTCATCGTCAATGCCCTCAGACTTTCAAATTACTCGGCCATACCTGACCTGTCGTGGAAAGTCAAAAGAAGGAAAAACAAGGACTGGAAATATTATGGTATTTTGGAAGTGACAGTTTCTTTGGGGTTTGACTTTCTGTATTATAAATTCCTCAGGATGGAGATTTTCTTCTTCATTTGGCACATTTATCAGCTGCAAACTATTACATGACTCTGTATAAATTAGCAATAAAGAAATCCCAAGCACATGGGGTAGAAACTGACACATAGTAAGAAATTCAATAAAATATTTGTTACGTGAATGAAGGAATAATTCTTACTTTCTTCACTTTCCAAATGATGTCAGGCAAATTGCGTTTACAAAAAATTACAGTATCGTTTTAAACAGATAAACTGTGAGCTTTCCTGAGGAGAGTAAGGTCTCTCTTTCTAGTTGGTGCTTGACGAGTCTACTTCAAAATATAATACCCGTAATGTTACAACAGTCTTTTGTCACACTTTTTTTCTTTCAGGAGGACACCATTTTCCTTATGCTCCCTGAGAAAACATTTCCCTTAAAGGAGCACAAACTAGATTTTGCAACAGCATTAGAGATAACTCTGCATTCTGGGAGAACCTAAGCTTCTCAGAGGATGAAATAGGATTATCCAGGGCTTCTTAAAATATCAACTATTAGGACTCAATTACCTTTAACATCTTCACTCTGAATGTGAAGAAGAGAGTTAAGGAATTAATTCTTATAATTCGAGCACAAAAATAGTCATCAAACCTTCAGGTCAACAGTTTATTCAACAAAAATTTCTTGAGTAACCACTATGTGCCATGGTAAATCTAAACATGGATAAAACACAGTACCTTCCCTCAGAAGCACATTCTGTACTGTTCAGTGAACGTGAAGTGGATATGAAAATATATTTTACTAGAATAGGTAAGACATGTCAACAATGGAATGCCAAGGGGTGAGGGGACAGTGGGAATGGGCCACACCAGCTGCAAGTGTTACCTGTAGACAATTTCAAAACCTGAACACATCTTGGTCTACTTCTTATTATCACCAGCAATTCTAAATAATGATTGTACTAGTTTGAACAGTGTCTCCATCAAATTTATGTCCTTCCCAGAACCTCAGGGAAGAACTTCCCTGAGTGTGACCCTATTTGGAAATAGGGTCATTATAGATGTAATTCGTTAAGATGAGGTCATACTAGAGTAGGGTGGGCCTTTAATCCAATGACTGGTGTCCTTATTTTCTTAATGGTGTCTCATTTCTCCAAATGAAGAAGAGGAAAAGACAGGAGTAGACACGAGGAGAGAACACCATGAGACTCCGGACAGAGATTGGAGCGATGTATCTACAAACCAAGGAATGTCAAGGATTGCCAGAACAGGCTGAAGCTGGGAGCGAGGCATGGAACAGATTCTCAGAGCCTCCAGAAGGAACCAACCGCGCCAAGACCTTAATTTCAGACTTCCAGCCTCCAGAACTAGGAGACAATAGACGCCTCTTGTTTTAAGCCACGCAGTCTGTGGTACTTTGTTACGGCTGCCCTTGGAAAGGAATGCATTGACCACTCTCAAACCCCGCCCTCTTGGTGCACCGCTGAGTACTAATAATATAGCGTGGTAATTATTAAAGCACATATTGCAGCTTATTCTTAGTAGAATAATAGTCTGGAAGTAGAAAGAAACATGTGAATACATATTTCCCTGTAGTGTGGTAAGAGCTGTAATGGAGCGGATCCCAAAGAAGGTGAGGACTCAAGGAAAGCTTTCCAGGCCAGTACGGAGGGCGTGTTCAGGAGAAGGCAGAGGAGTCCAGTTTGCCTGGAACAGATCATTGTGTGAGGGAGAAGACGAGGGTGGAAAGAAAGGTGAGGCTCTGCTCATAGGATGCCTTTAAAATGAGGATTTAGATGGTGCTCCGAACCCTCACAGTCGAAGCATGTTCTGTGGAGAGTAGACTGGCATCACTGGAAGCTCGTTAGAAATGCAGAAGCCACTCTGGGAAACACTGCCATAGCCCAGGGACTCTCCAGCCCGCCCCCCACCCCCCAGACCTGCTGAATCAGAATCTGCGTTCTAGCCAGATGCCCGGCTGCCGTCCATACTCTGGAGTTGAGAAGCACGGTCGCAGGAGATACTATGCCCTTACTGAGAGGGAGTAAGAGGGAGAGAAGCTGGCTGAGGTGGCAGGCTGGGGAACGGGTGACCCACCAGGGCCTTCTGAAGGAAGAGTATGAGCAAAGACATGGGGGAATAACGGCAGCAAGATGGCAGCTAACACTTACGGGCCAGGCACATGCTACACGCTTTGTGTGCACTTACCTCATCTCCACAGCCACTCTGTGTCCTTACACACTCGCTTTTCAGATAACAGACACACGGGGTAGAAAGGGGTAGGCTAGCCCAGTGTCACACAGCTAGTAAATCCTAGAGGGGCATTCGAACCTAGGATTCCGCAGCGTCCTTGAAATACTCCAAGCCTTCATGCCTTTGCACAGCAGATTCCCTCTACCTGGGACAGCCTTCTTTAGCTGTTAAAATCTCATTCATTCTTCCAGAACTGCTCAGAAGTCACCTCCTCTGTGACCTCGCTCCCAGTTTCCCCAGTCGCAGTCAGTCACACACTCCTTGGGTCTCCCTACCATCTCTTTTATACCACCATGATAGCATTTGTCACGGTCTGACTTAGTCGGTGCTTGTCTCTCCTCTCGTCTCCCCAGATAGGACGTGACATTTTGGGGAGTGGTGTCATGTTGCATTAATCTCAGGCTTCCCAGTGCCTAGTTGGGTGCTTAATACCCAGTAGACACACGCAAATATATATTTATTAAAGATGGACCTGAGGCCAGCCTGGTGCCTGAGTGGTTAAGTTTGCATGCTCTACTTCAGTGGCCCTGGGTTTCGCCGGTTCAAATCCTGGGCGCGGACATGGCACTGCTCCTCAGGCCATGCTGAGGCGGCATCCCACATGCCACAGCTAGAAGGACCCACAACTAAAATATACAACTATGTACTGGGGGGCTTTGAGAGAAAAACGAAAAATAAAATCTTTAAAAAAAAAAAAATGTGGACCCGAGTGTCAAGTCTGGCTGCAGCCTTGACTAGGTATGTGAACTTGAGCAAACCCCGCCATCTTCAGTGTCCTCATCTATGAAATGGTGACAATGAAACCTACTCATAAGGTTGCAGTGAAGACAAAGAGATGAGATATGTGACAATGCCCGGCACACCGCAGGGGACAGAGTAGGCATGTGATAAATATCTTTTAAAGGAACAAAACAAATGAACAAGGTGCCTTTGTGTAAACACAAACAGCGATAATAACTACCACTTGTAAAGTACGTGCCAGCCACGATTCTAGGCAGAACATATACATTAGCTCCTCATTCTTCCAATACCACCTGCTATTATCATTGTCATCATTTTCTCTCACTAAGTAATTAAACTGAGGCCTACACAGGTTAAGAAGTTTATGTAAGGTCAAGGAGAGAGCCAGATTGGGACACAGATCCAACTGAGCCCAAAACCCTAGCTTCCAGAAAAAAACAAGAAACACAGCATTGAGTACCCCCCATTGGTGTACCCACCCATCCACATACCACACCTCTATACTGTAACCTCTGGGGATAGTTCTTTTATCAAATTTGCACCAAAACCTCAAAAAAATCTGAGCACTTTTTAAATTATGCTCCTTAATACCAGAAAAATACAGCTGTCAGCAGTCACATGAGATCTGGCTATTCTTCCTGAAACACAAGCTCTGTTAACGGGAAGTGTGTTAAAACTGTTTGTTGCCGCACAGCACTGTGTATGACAACAACCGTCAGGAGCAAGCCGCCCACGTCCAGCGCGAGGTTTACAGACTGGCACGTTAATAGGAATAAAAGCCGTAACCCAAGCATGAGGGGTATTCTTTTGATGTCAGCTACATGGAGTCCTTCCTGTTACAGTAGCTGGATTTATTTTTTTTAAGGAGATGGAGTTATAAAATTAGAAAGTGCTTTCCTTTACTGTATGCTGTTCCTGATTCTCAGTGATAAGGCAAATGAATTTAGATGTTTAAAAAAATCAAATTATTTATCTTAGTGGTCCCCGAAGTTTGCAAACTGCTGAGCGATGTGGTGCTCTGCCCCGCATTCTCCTCGCTGAGTCTATCTGGGTAAATTAATTACAAGACAATCCTGAGGAATTAAGTGTATTTTAAGTTCAGAGGCATCTGCTTAGAGCCTTCTAATAACGCTAAATAGTCCCTTTGGAAATGCGCTCGTTAGGATGAGTGGTATAATTTTCATTTCCGCTGGCACCGTGGCAGATGACTTCTTCAGTTTCAGCTACCCTCTGATTGACCTGTCAAGGGCATAAACCACTCTGAAGCTGTTCCAGTGCTGTTCGCGCTTCTCCAGTAGGCATAGGGAGCAGACTGATTTGCTCCACGTAAAGGAATAATTTTGAAGATGATTTTCTCTGGTTTTAAAGTGACACCCTCTCTGTATAAACACCCAGACACACACGCACACAGAGTCTGAACTTATAATAAGCTTACTGGGCGACAGGACAAATCGAATAAACATTTTCTTAGGTAACAGATATTCCATATGTCCTGAGGACACGAATTAGAAAAATAATCTACGATGCGATGAGTCCATTATGTAAAATGGAAATGCTCTTTTAAGTTGAATGGCAATAAGATGTTGGCAGGGAAGTGGCAGGAGAGAGGGGACTTAGAACACAGAGAACTGAAAATCACATTTGGGACTTTTTCCTCTTCTCTAAAAAGAGAATGTGGTGAGTTCTACATCACCTGATTTTTATGAAGCCGCTGTGTTCCGGGTTGGAAGAATTCTGAATCAGGGTGATTTTAAGCGAGCCACTCTTCCCCAGGCTCAAAACAAAAAGCAAAGCATGACCAGCCAGCCATCATTCCGTCAGTTACAAACAAGACGGCCCGGTGTGGGCATCCTGCGTCAGTCATAGACAGCATGGCCCTGTGTGGACATCCTCCGGAAGGATGCAGAAGAGCCACTCGCCCTGCACCCACTCCAGCAACAGATCGAATTTGGAAAGGTCAGGCGGAGAGAAAAGAAAACATCAGTCCTCTGAATAAAACAGAGGCAAAAACTTGCTTTAAGTAACAGAATTTTCAAATGCACATAGATCTAGCATTCAGCTACCCCCAGAAGCATAGCTGACCCTGGGTAATACCACTAAATCAATCGCTTCCACTGATGACAGTGATAATAAAGAGACACGTCCACAGGACTTTATTTGTGTTGTAAAGCATGTCTATATGTTTTGTCATTTGGTCCTCACAACAACCCTACTAAGAAGGCTATGTACCACAGCTGGATTACCTGGGAAACTTACTTGCCCTGTCCGAAACTGTAACAGGAGTAAGCGAGATCATATAGGAACAGCCTTTTCCCCAATACTTGGCTCGTGGAATGCTCACAGTAACTGGTAGTTGTTGGTTATTATTTTTCAATGATTTCAATAACTTACTCTTTTCCAACCCAGAAATATATTTCCCAAAATGTGTCTTGAAAACCATTGTCTGTACCTTCTTAAGCAAGTGGAAGTATTCATCAAATGAATGAATGGAAAGAGCTCTAGCTCAGGGTCAATCAGGAAAAGAATTAATGCATTCTTAGAATATTCATTCAGCAAACATTTATGTCTGAATTCTTACTAGGGACCAGGTATTCATAGGACATCTCATTAAATCCTCACAGCAATCCTGTGAGGTAAGCATGATTCCCTTTTACAGACTACAAAACTAACAGTCCAACAATGCAGTTAACATGCATGCGGACACACAGCTCCTGTGACAAAGGCTGGAGTTAAAAGCGAGTCTTTGATTCTAGATCTATCGCTCGCTCTTAGCACCTTTCCCTCTCGATCCATTACAGGACAATCCAAGATGGACCACAGTATTGTCAGCAAGTCCTGTCCATTTCCCCTGCGCAGGCCTCGCAGGGCGGGACACAATTTCTCTCTAAATCAAACTCACTTAGCTGTTTAGCATGACTCTTACAGGTACACGGCTGTGTCATACCTGGTACCATAACGGAAATGTTAATACAATTAATAAGCTCTTATCTACAATATGGCCCAAATCATGTCTTGTGATGGAAAAAAATAAAGACCGGGAGTAAACCCTCTCCCTGATGCCCACCCCTCACATTCTCATCCTTTGATGTTAGCCACTCCCCACACACTGCCTGCTGATTTAGGGGAAAGGGGACTTGACAAGAAAAGAAGGTTAGAAAAGGAAATACCTTGTACCCACTCAGAACTGAGGACATGTAATTAAGGCTTTCAAGAAAATAATGGAACCATTGTTCAACAACTCCAGCTCTGACCCAAACCTCCAGGTCAGACACACTCTCCCATCACCCGTCTTAGGGAATCTTCCGCATCCTCATGGACAAAGCAGGCTGCTGCACGTCCAGGCAGAGCAAGCAACTGGGAGGCAATGGACAAAAGACTTCATTGGTTCATTCTTTCATTCCATCAGTGTATCTTTATAGAGCATCTTCTACATGTGCGGTATATAGTGAATGCTAAAATATAAGTGTTTGCTGAATGAATTTAATTCTTCCCATTGCAGTAAACCAGATAAACAAATCTTTGTCCTCGAGGAACGTAGAGTCTAGTTTGGAGAATAGATATTAAACAATATTTACACTAATAATTGTTTACTTTCAGCTGTAAGAGGACAGTGTGTTGTGAGAGCGAATAACGGAGGATGTGACCCTAGACCGGAGCCTAAGGGAAGACTCCCGCAAGCAAGTGGCGTTTAAGCTAAGGAGTCTGATTTAGGTAGAGTAAAGGCAGATCTTCTAGGCAGAAGAGCAGCAAACTCTTCACCATGGCCCATGAGGCTCTGCGGTCTGGTCCTGCCTCCTTCGTGAGCTGGTCTCTTACCAGCCTCCCCTCGGGCACTCCTCCGGCCCCCTGGCCTTCTCTCTCTTCTGTAAACACGTTCATTTGTTTCCATCTCATGAGGCTTTTGCATTCTTCCCTCTGCCTGGAATGCTCTTATCTCAGCTCTTCACACAACTGGTTCCAGCACCTGGGTCTCAGTTCAAAATTACTAAGAAGCCTACCCCCCCCGCCCCCCCCCCATATGGGATGCAGCTCCACCCCACCCACAGTCACTGTCTCCTCTATCACCGTCTGCCAGTTCCTTCCAGCATGATCAGTTGATGATTTGTTTAATGCTTGTGTCTACTTCCCCCATCTAGGAAGCAAGCTCCACGAGAATAAGAATCTTGTGTGCCTTCCACAAAGTAATCAGTCAAGAAAAATGGAATAAAAGAACAAGAATTAGCATTTACAGGGGCCCTGTGGTGGAAAGGGAAGTGGCATCTTCCAGGAACAGAAAGCCCAGTGTAGTTAGAACATAGTTTAGTGGTTTGTTTGATGTTAGTTGTTTTTCAAATGTACGTGTTTGTATGTACAATATAAAGAGAGATAATGCTCCTCAATCCCGTTTTAATCAACTTGACAGTAACCACAAGTGTCTTCTTGGACACAGTACATGCCTTGCACATACTAGGCACTCAACAAACTTTTGGCTGATCAAAACATAATTCTAGCCTATTAAGGCCCTGTTACCTTATCTTTGCATGTCAAATTTCAGCTTCAAAAATGGTTTCCCATCATTATCCCAACGGATGACTCACGAATCTAGCCCTGCCAATGATAGCATTTGATGGCCCCAGCCCTAAAGGAACGCACTCACTCTTTAAGATTTGGTTCTGGGCTTTGGAAAAGACGGGAGGAAATATCTCTTGGCAAGACTAATTTATAGAGTGTGCACTGAAGAAGGACCACAAGCAGCTCATCAGATGCTACCACGGGCTTCGCTCGCGCTCCGCATTCTCGGGGGGAGGGCACTCACTCTCTCCCAGCACTAACAGATCGTCTTCTCCAACCTTCCCGCTGCAGCCGCTCACCCCGGAAAGTGAGCGCTGGTGGGAAAAGACTGACAGTTTGACAACAAGCAGCAGCAAAATGTGGAAGAGGCATTTCATCTGCATGAAACCTTCCCCCAGAGCAGTTCCAGAGCTCCCTAACACGCTGGCTTTGAAGCCCCGTGAGGCTTGAAAAAAGAGCTTCCCGGGAGAATTTGACTCTAAAGCAGCTCCCTGGTTCCACACCAGCTCTCTCCTACCAGGCCCTCAAAGCCAGCCGCGGCTTAAGAAGGAACTGCCAGTGGTTCTCAGCCTGGAACATTCTATGCAGGCTAAAACACTTCCTATCGTTAAGATGGCTTCCAAGGATCGATTATTGGATTAATCTGAGGGGAGAGACAGACAATCCACGTAATTTCAGGACCCACAAATTTAGATCCACTAAAACGGGTGTTTTTTGGCTTTAATCATGGGGAAAACTGCATCTGGTAGACGTAGACTACAATGAGTAGAAATCCCTTAAGATCAGGAAACGTGTCTAAATTTTCTTTGCATTAATCAGTTAGCACAGGTCCGGGAAGTCATGCTTGGATAAATATTAATGCATGATCATCAAAAATCTATCTATCAATTTCTGCAAGATTATGGTTTAAAAACAATCCAATTGCACTAATTTAACGTCCTCCTAAACAGGTCTATTAAGTTGAGGAAAAAATTATAGCTGTAATAGATCTTGTCTTTATCAAGCTTCTGCAATTAGTGCCTTTGACATTGTTGTCAAGAATTAAAAAAATTTAATCGTTGTATAGACAGGTAAGTTTGTTGGGTTCTTCAGTTGCAAACAAAAGAAACTCATTCTGATTAACTTAAGCAGGAAAAGAATATATTGGAAAGATACAACAGTGTGGAGAACGTACTGGACAACTGACGAAGGTTTGGAAAAGGAAGGGCAGGTCCAAGGGCCTCTGTGATAATCTGCCTCTCAAATGAATGAGCATTAACCATTTCTTTCTGTCCTCACATCACTCTACCCAAGCTTCAAAGCCCAGCAGAGAGACAGACTACCCTGACCTGGGTCCTGGGCCCACCCTGGGCTAAAGGAGAAAAGAGATCCTTGGTTTACTTTCCCATCAACACTGAAGGCCTGCGGAAGAGGTAACGCCCCAAATAGAAATGGCGGTGCTTCTACCAAAAAAGGGAATGCCGCGAGGCTGAACACCCACAAGGGGCCACGACAGTGGGTGAAGAAGGGGAGGAAGGAAGGAACATTTCTTGAACACCTGTACATGCTGAGCTCACACTGTGTGAATTACCTCGTACATGTCTTGTTTCATCCTTAACCATTCTGAGAGATGGGCATTTTATCTCCATTTTGCAGACGAGAAAATTGAGGCTCAAAGAGGTTAAAGTGTCTTGCCTACCACTACCCATCCGGTAAGCATTGGAGTGAAGATTTGGACCCAGGCTTATCTGTTGTCTGCACTACGCTGTGTGTCCCAAGCTTAAATAACAATTATCCATGGGTTATTGTCAGCCCTGAGGGAATATACTGAATGGGGTTCTAGAAAGGCTGATCCTTACAGGAGAGAATTTAATGCTTTATTTACTGACTTGGTTTGTGAAATAAGTTACATCTGCAAAGGTGCAGCCAGGGCAAGAGTGCAGGACTGAGAGGGGAGGAGCGGAGTTCATGTCCGGGCTTCCCCACTTCTTAGCTGTGCGGCCCTGGGATACAAGTTCCTTAGCTGAAAAAGGAGCATAATAAGATCTAATAACTACCTCACAGGAGACAGCAAAAGCCCAGACTTTGGCATTTCTACCAGGTCTCTTACCATCTTCAAGCCTCATTTTTTTCATGCAAAATAAGGATGATTTCTATAACATAGGATTATTATAAGAATTAAACAAGTTCGTACAGACAAATTCTTGAGCACAGAGTAAATGCTCAATAATATTATTCCCTCTGCTCCTCACATAATTCTCATGAGGATCAGGAAAGACAATGTACGTGAAAACGCTTTAAAAGCTGTGACGGGCCACCAAACGGCGAATGACATCAAGTTACGTAAGAAAATTTTTAAACCAAACCATAATTTTCAATGGCCTGAAAAAGATGATAGAATGGATACTCATTTGAATAGAAATTAATGTTTGACAGCAACAAATATGGAGTATGGCTGAGAGTGGCTAGCTGTTCACTAACCATTTCCTCTTGAGTACGGAGCTAAGCAAAATGCTCCAGCTGCTCTGCATTAGGTGTGGCCACGCGACAGAGTCCAGATCAGAGGAATCTGGGCACAAGCTCAGTCCGTAAAAACCTCCCAGGTGCAGCGCTGTCCGTCGGCGCACTTGGAAAGCACGTCGTAATGGTGCAGAGCTGCAAGCTGGAAGGAACCCGGCTCTGTGAATTCCTGCCTGGAGGAAACCTGACCACTGATCAGGGATGTAGATTTTGACTTCACATAAGCAAAAACCAAACGACTAGTGTGGTCAACTAATGAGTTTTAGCATTTACATATTTTAACAGCCTGCGTTACATTAACTGACAGATTCTCAACCTCAGAACTATTAAAATTTGGGGCTGGATACTTCTTTTAGGGGGTTGGGGGAGCGGTCCTGTGCATGCAGGATGTTAAGTGGAATCCCTGGCCTCTACCCACCAGATGTCAGTAGCAACCCCAATCCCCTTGATGATCAAAAATAACTCTAGACGCTGCCAAATGTCCCCTGGGGGCAAAAGTCACCTGGTTGAGAACCACTGCCTTAACTATACTCGGGCATTAACTCTCTCAAAAAAAATTGATCTCTACAAGACTCAGGTAGAAGGGACAACTTCCCCAAGGGTAGCTGTAAAAAGCTGAGGAGCCCAGCCCAGCTGACTACAGGTTAAAACTGTGAGCGCGAACCAACCTGTTCAATTGGATTCTGAGGACTAAAATTCCTAAGTAAAATGACTTTCCACCTGCTGGTGCCCACAACCGGGTCAGAGGCCCGTGAGCAATGACAGCACCTCATGCTTCGCGCTGCTCTGAGATCTTCAACTGTCACAGCCCTATTTCTCAAGGTGGTTTTCTGTCTGTTCTTGGCGATGGCCCTGGAAGAGAAGCCTCTGGGTCCTTCATCAGTGATATTCTCCTCTTGTCCTCAGTGTATAGGAACATAATGATCTGATGGTGTAGCTGGTTTAACATAAAAATCCTCCCTCTGCACAGCTTTCAGAAATCGTTCTGGTGGAGTAAAAGCCAAGTAGCAATATAGGAGCACTTTCTCTTAAACATTTTATTCATCACTCTAAAAAAACTCATAATGCAGAATTTTTCAACTTATAAAATGTCCACAAGATAAAATTCTTTCATTTTCTTTCTTTTTTTTTTCCTCTTTCAAAAAGATTCTTTCCTATATCACCATGCTAAGAATGTATTAGAGAATGCACAGGGGTCTGCTGACCAGATTTAATCTGGGCATTATTCTATTACAGATCAGAGGTATGTGCTAATTCAGTAGCTGTTTCATTTTCAACCTTGATGAGCACAACACGTTCACATGAAAAATACAAAAATATAAAATAATCTTTAGGAAGGAATTTTTTTCTTTTTCTCTTCCTTGGTTTTCACAGCAACATCTACCAAGCCAAACCTGACAATAATATACATATTCTGAACACTGCAAGTGCAGAAAAAAAATCACACTTACAATAAACAAAATCATGAGTTTGATGGACACTTGGAGCTGTCTGCGAAATTCAAATTTTCATAGTTTCCTTTTAAGACACCCTCAATTTCATAAATGCTATCCATTTGATTGTTTTATCATTTTTATATATTTTAAGCACCTTTTCTAAAAGTGTATCATAAATTCAGGGCTGGGCTCGGAGGCAGGTATGTGTGAAATTTTGGAATTTATCAAGATGTGAATACCAGTATGTCAATTTTTCTTTTTAAAAGGCACCACATATGACATAACTAAAAATCAGGGCATCTCACAACCAAAAACGTGTACATGTGTTATATCTCTGTACTGCCAATAACTATTCATTTGCTGCTTAGAGCCATTACTCTCCTCCCAAAACTGTAGCCGGTATGACTGGTTCTGCTTAGTTTCTGCTCGTCAAAGGAGAACACACCCAACTGGGAAAAGAGAGAGAATTGGTATTCTGGTGTTTTTGTCTAAAGAGAATTACTAGTATTAACCAGTTAAAGCTACTAGGAAATCAAAGTACCATCACTAACTACCAAATATAAGCAGAAACTCCGAAACTTCCCATACGAACCTTGCCTGCCACTGTAAACAGCCTCACACTGGGGAAATGGAGCTGCTCTTGAGTCTGCTTAGTTATCATTACGTTATATTACGATTTTAGTTAGGCAATTCTGCACATGCACTGGAAATATATATGTATAGTAAATCTCTTTCTACAGCTGCGTTAATATTCAGCATGTATATGATAAGCTAGCAATAGCAAACATCATTCATTTTCAAATGTGTGTTCATTCTCGTTATGCATTTGCACCAAAGCACAGACAGCCCCTGAGTAATCCTTCGAGGGAAAGTTAGCAGAAGCTGGGTTTGCTGTGTGGATGGGAGGAGAGAACATCTCTAAGAACTCAAATTACCTCTTTGTTGTGGTCGTTGGAATCCGGAGAAAAATGTACCACAGCTTGCCAGGCTGCACATTCTGCCGCAGTCCCAATGGAGGCAGTAAGTCCAGAGCCTGCTGCCCGGGAAGAGCTTTTCCAGCTGGAATTTGGGGATCGACTAAAAAAAGTTCTCCCCGAGAAAGATGGATTAAATTGATCATTTTTTCCTAGACATAGTGCACTTCAGGCTCATTTTGCTTTGTAATTAAGAAGAAAGCCAGAAACATCATTTACACATTAAGAATTTAATAGATATATTTTTCTAGCTTTATGCATTAGCACAGGACAGCCCATTAATGAAATAAGTCTTCCTTCAGGGTCAATTTAGATGACTGTAATCTTCTGCAAATATATTGCAAATGAGGATCATTTAATGATCTTAAAACTAACTGCCAGGAGAGGATTGTTATAACTCTCCAGACAACAAAAAGAGACTTGGCATGGCATGCAGTAGCCTTTCTTTAATTTAACAAACGTTTCATTTCTGGCCACTACATTAAAAAAAATTACAAATATTATCTTCTGTTTAGGTTAGTCTCTGGCTTGCTGACCTGGGAGGTTGGTTCTGATGATGGATAGCTCAGGGCCAAGTTAAATGATGGCTGAGAGGATAGCAGTGTTGCATGGAGAAGAGCTCTCCCTTGGATTGTTGACGGGGCCGTGCTTGCGTCCTCTGCTGAGCTTGCCTCGGTCTGCTCCAGCGTAGTCCCTTCTGCAGGACCTCCTTGTCTCACTCCACTAACCTGTAGTTACTGGTGTTCCCTCTTATAACAATACTCAGCGTGTGTGCAGCCTTCAAGCATTTATAAAATTCTTTTACACATGTGGTCTTATTTGCTCCCAAAAACAGTATTAAATTGCAGGTGTAGAGCAGGTCATTTTCCCTTTTATGACAGCTAAGGAATCTGAGGTTCCGAGGGGCAAAATGCTGGGCTGAAACCCCACACTCCCGTCCAGTCCTCCCACATGCAGCTAGCCAGAGCTAAAATTCAGGGCTTCTGACGCTTGGTCCAGCGTCTACTCATGTCAACCTTGGGATCCCTTGCCTTTGGGAAAGCACTGGTTTAAAAACTGTGCAGGCCTGGAGGAAGATTGGTGCCATATCTCCATGCCCTCAGAGAATGTCTTAGAAAAACAAAATATTTGCCCCTAAAAAGATAACAGACAGTATATGTGTACGTAGTAATTATCAAATGAATGGAATAGATAGTAAGTGTTGAGAAGTTCATGGAAAGGAGAAATATTGTGGAATATAGAAGTCAGAGAAGATTTCCTGGACAGGGTAGGCTTAAAGAAAGAGTAGTAATTACAGCGGGAAGAGAAAGCGGTCAGGCAAAAGGCAGCACATGCAAACACGGGACTCTCAAGTCCCACAGGCCTGGGCTCAAGTCGTGGCCCTGCCATTTAATCGTTGTGTAGCTCTAACCAAGTTATTTAATTTCTCGAAGACTCACCTATAAAATGGTAATAATTATTAGCACCTACCTAATAGAGCTACTGTTAGTAAAGTGAGATAATGTTTAGAATGATAAAGCACTTAGGATAATGGCTGGCGCGGAACCAGCGCTCACTACTGGAACAGCCTAGGCAAAGGAAGAGGGAGGAGACAGAAGAAGGACTGCCAGAAAATAACGATTAAATTGGTCAGATTTGTGCAAAACTTGGTGGAAAAGAACATTGAGAAAATACTGGAGAAAATTCAGACTAGATTGTGGGGCCCCCCCTGAGTGCCAAAATAACAAGTTTTCCTCAGTGGCTTTCTATTTTTACTTGCAATTCAGAATCCTGTCTTGAAACGTAACCTTATCTCAGGATATAAGAACGATAAGGTAGAGCTGCTCTGGTTGGAGCAGATGGGAACAATCCAGAGTGCCACCTGCTCGGCATCCCCACTGTCCCCATCCTCCCCACCATCCCTCCCACATCCCCCCATCCCCAACAGCCCTTGGAAGGGAACTCAGGTTGGACGGTGTCTTCTGACAACAGGAAGTGTGGAAGTGTGCTCAGGGAGATGTAAGATGAACACTTGCCTGGCAGCAGCAGGCAAAACGCAGTGGAGGACAGAGACACGAATGACCACTCAGCGTCCTGTTGTTGTCAGGCGACAAGAGTTTGCAATGGAATAGAGTGGTGGCAGTGAGAACAGAAAGGGACATGTGCCAAAGACATTACCAAGGACAACTTCACAGGTCTTTGTGAGACGTCTGGGCGGGGGAGGATGAGGGATCGAGGATGAAGCCTGCTTCTGGCGGTGGGCCTGGGCCGTCCTTGGTGGAATCCTTATCGCCGCCCTTCCACTTCCAATGAAATCTTGTTAAATTCTATTACATGGTAATAACGGCTAAGGCCCTTACTTAAGATTTCACAAAATTCTGGGTATTTAAATAAATTCGGAATAGCAGTACCTAAATCTATTCCCTGGGATGATAACGAAAGCTAGTTAGCGGGGGGTGGAGTGGGGAGTGAGGTTCTTGCTCAGATAAAACACTGAGTCGAATTAAGTTAAAAACAGTCTTTACCTAGACTTCTGATTCTTTAAGACACCGCTGTGCATTTGGAACTCTTAAGAGAGAGATGGAATAAGCAGTTTTCCCTAAACTTATTTAAATAAAAACCTCTTTTTAAGAAATATTTTTATGGAATTAATGTGTCTTGGAGCACACCGTGCTGCTGTGTGGAAGCCAACAAAGAGCCCCCACGGAGTCTCGTTGCAATCCTCGCTCACTCATCGGGTATCCGCCGTGTCCAGACTTCTGCCCTCAGCGAGCTCAGTCCAGTGAGAGAGGCTTGCACGTAGCCCACATGACACGCCCACAATATTTCCAAAATGCAAGATGTGTTTTGCAAAGAGCAAGTGACTCATGTGGCAACAAACAAGAATGCTGGTTTGGTAATTAGAGTGGCAGGTGACAAGGCTAGAAAGGCAGGCAATAGTCACTATTAGTATTGTCACTAGCTACCATCTATTGAATACGTGCTATTTGCTAAGCATCACGTGAAGTCTCTGACGTGCATTGCATCAGTTAATCCTCCCTACAGTCCCGGAAGACAGGTACATCCTCACAGTATCGTCTACATTTTACAGATGAGAAAATGGAGGCCTAGGGAGCTTGTATGACTCACCCAAGGTCTCGTGCTATCTAAGCGGCAAAGCCTGAACACAACGCCAACCATCAGAGCCCGGGGGCTGTGTGCTTGACCGTGTGACACATGGCGTCCTCACCCTGGTGAGCTGTTTTAAGGAGTTTGGACTCCACTGTGGAGGCCTGAGAGAGCCATAGAAGGTTCTACATGTCTTCTTCTCTTTTGACAAATCTCTGAAAACGCTTAGGGTCAGACCCAAAACACAAGAAAACGGCACTTGCTAGACTACCAGACCACCTCTCCCTGAGGGATGCTCAGGATCCACAGCCTCCCAGCAGCCTGGGGATTTTCCAGTGAAAGGCTCTCATGTGTCCTCAGGTTACATCCTGCTGGGTTATCTTCTTCCATAGCTGTTCCTTAGCACTGCATTGCTGCACCACGAAAATCTTGCTTTACGACGCCTTCTTCAGAGAATCCACAGGTCTACAGCCGGCCTGTCGAGCGGGTTTAGAGGGGTAACTTTCAAAGTCATGCATTCTATGGTAAGTGTATTTTAAACCATGCAGCATCACATTAAAAAGAAATGGCAGTCATTCTGCCCTGGAAACTGTTCCCTAGCATGACATTACTTTAATTCACTGGCTCCTTGTAATCAAGATCTAATAAACAGCACCTTTAAATAAGTCCTACACACAGCCTACATTGTCACAATCAATTGAACTACTTAAAAAAGAAAACCTCTGAGGCTATGCGGAGGCATTCCCGTGCTTCCCTGTTTTATGGCCCAACCTCAGACACGACGTGTAAAAAGGTCAAGACAGCGTGCAGGCCTTTGCGTTAAACAGCAGAACACTAATTAGCTTTCGTGACAATGGGGTTCTGTTAGTGTGTTCTAATATTTTGATGCTTAGTTTTGTTTGAAAACTCTAGCCATAGGACACAAAAGCGCTTCTATCTTCCGGTTTTTCTCAAGTCTTGATTTCTCAACTCCATCATCTGTTTGAAAGAAACACATGTGTTTTCTATTTCTGTATTTTCATTAAAAGTCTGTCCTAAAATCTAACTTCAAAACAGTTCCTTTAAAAGAAGTCAAAAGATAATTTAATGCAGAACCCAATATTTAATGTGGAACCTAATATTTCTCTGTTAGTTTCAACTGTTTTTTCAAATCTCAAATGTAAGTTGTGTTAGAACATACTGTCAATGAGTTTTAGTATTTATGCACATTAACTACCCAGAGCAAGTGCACTATGTTAGGAAATGTTAAACGTTACCTGCTGAGTATCAAAATTTAGAAAAATGGATTTCCACATTCCTGTGTTCTGTTTTAAATTAATAGCAGAAATAGTAAAGCTCAAAATTATTATTTTTATTATTTTTTCCATCATTAGGCTTGTCTCTACATTCTTGCTCTTTTTCTGGAATACAGGTAAATTCCTAATACATTGTCCAGGATAAAGAACTGCAATAAAGAAAATGACACTCTTTGAGACTTTACTAACAGATTGATGTCTCTTCAAAACGCCAGTTACTGTAAGTAATTATAGGGTCGTGCAGGATGACTTTCTGTGAAAGAAATAACAATCTGAATGAATTTTCCTCAGCCAACTTAGGAATTGCCAGTTCCTCGTACAGACTTATGCCACTTTTTGGGATCATTTACTGCTTTTTAAAAATACGTGTGAGGTCGTAAGCTTACACTGGTCCTCATCTTTTCAAGAGGCTCTGGGCTAACGCTTTAATAATACCTTCTGACGCTCTTCTCCTGTGGGATTAAAAGCAATCAAATCTATAGGTGGGGAAAAAAACCCCACATTCTTCTTTGTTCCCCCAGATGACTTGGCTGTGGTCTCAGAAGCTGAACTTTCATTAAAAGAAAATAAAGTTTCTAGCCCTTCATCTTGTAAAGGTAGTGTCTTTATACCGTAAATCAATACACTGCTGTTTGGTTTGCTCTCCGGCCAGACAGATCAAAACAATCCAGCATCAAAGGAAGTGGGAGCGTCCCCTCCAAGCCATTTGTCTTAATGGAGTGCCCACTTCAAAACAGACTTCTTACTGCTTCCACGAGGCCAATTTAATTCTTATCAAGCCAAACCCAAGAAACAAATCCAATTATAAAGCCAATTCTTCATAACCAAGATGCGATGGGTGCACTGTAGCCTGCTTACGGTGTCTGAGCACCGTACTCAACACGTGGATGCCTGCCTGCCTTTCACTCTGTGAGAGAGGTGTTGTTTCTAATCTGCATTTTACAGAGGAGAAGCTTGCGACTCAGAGAGGTTAAGTAAGTTGCTGAAGGTCACATAGCTCGCTGAGTGGAGCAGCCGGGACTTTAACCTAAATCTCTCCAAGCCCAGATCTTAGTCTCTTAACCACAATATTACGTCGTCTAGCAAAAGCAATCACCTGATTCTGCTGTCATTTATATTCTGTACTCTCTCTGAACGTTTCCAAGAATTTGCTTCACAATGATTCTTATTGGAACAGATGAAATGGTATTCTCCGGCCCACATCTTTCCTGCACCCAAAGAAATGACACTTGAATCTCGAAGCGTCTTTGCCTCAAGGAATAGGGGAAAAGCATGCAAACTGTGGAATCAAAGTAGCTGAGTAATTTGGGCAAGTTACTTAACCTCTCTGAGCCTTACTTTCTCATCTGTAAAATGGTGGTAATAACAGCTCCCCTCCGGGATTGCTGTTAGGATTAGAGCTAACAATTCATCGAACACCAGCTCCAGGCCAGGCAGGGTGCAAGAGCTTCACTTCTATTGTCTCTTTCCATCCTCAGTGGTCTTCTGTGCATTTACTTGTCGTGACACATATTCATCCTTTCATTCACAAAAAAATAAGCATCTGCTGGCTGCTAAGGGTACAACACTACTCTTGAGAAGCATGGTCGCTGCCATCTTGGTTGGCAATCACTAACAATGGTGACGACAGAACCTTGAGCCTTCTGCTTTTATTAGGTTTTTGATGGAGGTGGGGAGCGTCAGTTTACAAATAAAGTTGAGGACTCTCTACTTGGCCCGGCTGCCTTTAAAATTCGTGACACAGACTAGGGTTGTGTTGTGAGACTACTGCACTTGAGCTACGCTTGTCGCCTGAGGTCCTTTGCATACAACAGGCAACGCTTCTGGATAACCGTCTTCCCTGTTAGTCAGGTCAGAGCGGATTCTCTACCACCCTCCGCAGCCCCCACACCCCCGAGTCTGGGCACTGTGTACTCTCTGCCTGAAGTTCATTCTACTCCTCCGCCTCAATTTTCCAGACCTACCTGTTGTTATTCATTCATTCATTCCACAAATATTTATTCAGTGCCTACTGTGTGCCAGGACCTGTTCCGGATGCTTAGGAATCAGCCCCAAAAAATCAGACAAAAAAAATCCTAACACCATGGAGCTTACCGTCTGGGGTAGTAATGAATCAGTCGTTACCCCGTAGCACAGGTGGAGCGTCCTGAGTGCGGCCTGAGGGTGGACATGGTCAAAGGCTACAAGGTTTCAGAGAGCACGCTAACAATATGGTGGCCCATGTGAAATTCCACCTGTGCAGTGAGGCCATGCACAGACCCCTGGGTTCTGAATAACAACCTAGTGAAATGGGTAAACAGAGCTGAGTTTCCCAACTTTGGGCTAAGTTAAGGATAGGGGGAAAATAGAACCAGAGACTCTTCCCTGAGTGTGCTTTTCCTCCTCCGAGGAGCCTTCCTGTCTTGCCAGCTTAGGGATCTAGCCGGTTTACCTTTGATCCTGTTTCACCATCGCCTGCTGCTCAGTGGTCATCTGCACTCCCTCCACTGTGAAGGGGGTCAGGAGAGGCGCTTGCTTAAATAGACCTGACTCGGAAAATCTGGACTGGTTTCTGGAAAAATCCAGATGAGAACACAAATAAACTGTATTTTCATCGTGTGGCAGTAAATTATTTTTCAAGAAAGTAGCTACCAGAGCATCGCGACACCCAATATGTCTTGATTCCTAACTCAATATTTTTAATTACTTGCTTTTATTGGTCAGACACAATGTAGAGTCAAGTTTCAAGTAATACCTTTTATTGGCCTAATGGTGGGCTATTGACAGATGAGCTGTGGGGATGGAGAAAACTCCCTCCAGGTCAGTAAGGGATTGACGCCGAGGAAAGGATTTCTGTAGGCAGAGGAGCCTCTCTGTCA
Source organism: Equus przewalskii (assembly GCF_037783145.1). Taxonomy (NCBI): domain Eukaryota; kingdom Metazoa; phylum Chordata; class Mammalia; order Perissodactyla; family Equidae; genus Equus; species Equus przewalskii. The sequence continues at coordinate 32,456,011 of NC_091854.1, read as the reverse complement.
ATATTGTACAGTGTGTCCGATAGAGGGTATTACTCAAAACAGGCCGGGTGTTTTGCTTTGACATAAAAAAATTGAGTCTTGAGAGCTAAAGATGTCATTATGGAGGATGAATCCTGTGTTGGCCAGTCATTCGACCTTTCCAAGCCTCATTTCCTCATCTGAGAAATAAAGATAATAATGTCTGTCCTGTCCACTTCGAGGGTTATTGTATCTCATTAGCTATTGTTTGTGAAAACATTTTTATAACTGGAAAGTATGATAAAATATGTGATATTGTTATTGATCATTAATATGCCCAAAATATTAAAGGCAGCAAGCCTCAATTAATAGATATCAAAGAGGTGCTAAAGCTGCAAATGACAATGTCGGGAGTCTTTTAATTCCCATTTCAACCTTCGTGATTTAAGTGTTGATTCAAGTCAACACCACACTTCTGCCTCCCTACTCTGAGCCAGGCTCTACCACTGCATCGTTGTCCATCGGCATTTTCATTCAGGGGTAGAAACTGTTTATAAATAATACAAATAAGAGAAGACATCATACGTGGGGAAAGACAGCCCCTGTCCCACAGCACCCACGTGGAACCGGTCAGTGTAGCACCATGAGACTCCTTTCTTTCCTCCTTTCCCTGGTTGTCAGGAGGAACAATTCCAGATTGTTAGTGAATCCCCAATAATCTGAACAAGAGCCAAGTTATGGTTGCCCAATGCCGTTCACAAAGTCCCAGCAAAAGCTCTGTCTTCTGTCTCAGAAAGAGCTGCTGGATTCTAAGCAGACTCTTCTTCCACCTTAGGATACTCAGGGTGACAGTCCCTTGACCTCCCTCATGATCAGACCCAAATAAACAAACCAGTGCTTTCAAAGACGCCCAGGCTTGTCTATGCAGGCTCCATACATACTTCCCACTGGGAGGACCACCCTCAGTTACACGGGAGATTTGCCCTTGTAATGGCTGCTGTTTAGACCAGTTTAGCGTATTGGCCCAAATCTTACTTTTCTCCAAAGTAACAGAGGTTACACCAGCTTACATTTTTGCTAAAAGCTGCTCTTTTTAACATAACTCATACATAGGTGCATTCAGGACCAGGTACGTACTTCCTAAGAGTCTTTTCTCCTGCATGAGGCAGTAAGTAGCAAGAGTAATATTTCCAGCAAACCTCACAGCATAAAATAGAGATTTTTGAGAGTTCAGTTTGAGATCTATGTCTACAGGGCACCGTTTGTACTGAATCACCTGAGGCAATTCAACAAAAGTGGATTCTTTCTGCTAAACGTATCAACAGATGCAAATACATTGGTGTCATGTTAAACTAACCCTAATTCAGATAACTTAGCTCATTTCTTCAACAACTCATTCAACAGCTGTTTGCTGAACACCTCCTCTGTCCTGGGCATGGGCCGTGGTCTGCAGGGGAGGCAGGCTCGGCAGCAAATGGGATAGGAAGGGAAGGGAGGGCAAGGGAGGAGGCTATGGGAGGGGATCCAGAAAGGCTTCTAAGTCGAAGCTTGAGCAGACTGTGAGCACCAGCAGGAGTCAGCCAGAAAAAGAGAGAGCTTGTGGGGAGGGGAATCCAGAAGGAACAGCATATACCAAGGCCCGGTGAAAACGGAAGCAAACCTCATGGTCATTTACGGCACGAGGCCCCTTCAGGTCCTCCGTGTGCTCGTTTCCGAGCTGCCCAGGCTGACGCGGAGGCCCAGCGAGGTCGGCTGCGGAGCTCGGGCACAGGTCTCTGCTGAGGGTCCCTGAGAGAGCCTCAGGGCTTCTGGAGCCTCAGCAAAGCCTTCCCTGTGGGGAGGAGGGGAGGCCCAGCCTCTTCTCACGAGGCGGAAGCAAAGGCATTCTCTGGAAAGATTTGGCCTCCAGGAAACAGCGTCCTGGAAGGACGGGGGAATCTTTCTAAAGTTGAATCAATATTCTTCAGCCTTACGATCATACTCCATCTGAAATGTATCCTCACGTGAGAAATCACGCCTTTCTCCTCACACAGAAGAGGCGGCTTCCTTCTTCCTTCCTGCCGTCACCTCAGGCTGTTGGTCAAGGGACTTCCATTCCCAAACAGCAATGTGTCCAAATGACGGAGGACACGACGGAAGGTGAAGGCGAGACCCGGCACAGACGCTTGAACTTGGCTGTGACAGAGGGAAGAGCCTCCGAACCGGGACACCAGGACTTCGATAATTCCACACCCAAAACTCAAGCGTGCTGTTTTACATTCAGCCCGTTCATACCCTCTGGCTACTGTTTTGTTTAAGACACCTAAAAAAGGGAAGGAATGACTAGAAGCAACAGTTTTCCTTTCCTGTTCTCAGTTTACCCAGTGGTTGGACCGAGATAGGATTTTGCTATAAAAATTCCAAATGCAACCTTGATTATAGAGACATGAGCACAGCATTAAGGACGATATCTTCGGTCAGCTAGATGAGCTGAAACATGCAGATGCGGTGTCAACACTTTGTTCTCAGTCTGAGGTCTCACCGTGAATCCAGGCTACATGTAAGCGGCCAGACATGAGTACGTCAATGTCAGCTGCATGACTGCTAAAGTGCCCCCCGTTTTCTAGTAACCCAGGAAATCAATATTTCCAAGATTGTGTCCGAGAGAGGTGTAACTTCATACACCGTTATTCTTATTTCGTAAAACTAATAGGTTTACTCATTTGGTTTTGTTAAACAATTCCGCTTTCATAAGAAAAATTATAAGAACATGACCTACGAAAAGCCACAGACCCTGAAGACCAGTCATCAACAATCAAAAGAAAAAGAAAAGAAGCAGTTCAGTGCTGAATATACTCTTTCTCCTTTAGAAGAAATGTCACAGAGCTGTTTTTTGTGTTTGAGAGGAATGGCGCTGTGATGACTCGTCCCCTCGCATAATCGCGGGCTCTGTTCCGCCCTGGCACCCTGCACAGTGCACCCCCCAGACACACAAGACCAAACCAGGCTCCTCAAGGCTCCCTTTGGGATTTCTTCTGCTTAGCTACAGAGAAGCTCGCCACCCTGTTCTCACGAACTCTTCCTTCATTCCCTGAATCGTTACTGAACTCCTGCGGGGTGCCAGGCGAGGCGCTGGACCCCGGGTCAGGAAGGTGTGAGGATGGGCTGGCCCCTGCCCTGACACAGCCCAGTAGTCGGAGATGCAGGCAAGGGAAAGGACAATTATGGAGACACATGGGGACGGGTGGGGACATACTGAGGTGCACGGGCGCTCTAAGCAGGGACACCTATTCTGATCTGAAGAAGCTTTCCTGGAGGACCGGCCGTCTCAGCCGAGTGCGAGCCAAGGGACAGAGTGGAGATGTGGGTGCAAAGCCAAGAAAAATCATGGCAAGGGGTGGGTTTGGACGGGTTTCAACAAGGACCTAAAAGAAAAGAAGACAAGATTGAAAAGAATCAAGCTGACCTTTGAAGTCAAATATTTACAACTTGTCTCTAGGAGCCTTTCCAGATATATACAGTAAGAAACAGTAGGAAACAAACGGGATTTGGAATCAGAAAACTGTGCAAGTCGGAGGCTCCAATTCTTCCAAGCTGCGTTGCCCAAGATCAATTACTTAAACTCTCCGGGGTGGGGCTGTTTTTCCTCATCTGAAAAATGGGAATAATAATGGACCAGCTCTGCATTCTCATAGAGTTGTTAGGCTCAAATGAAAGAGTGGATGTGAAATACTTTTTAAATTGTAAAGCATTGCGCAAATGTTAGTTATTATTATTAAAACAAAAGTGGAAGTGGGCTAGTAGAATTAATAGGATTGAGCTACAAGTAAAAAAACAGAGATTATGAATAGAAAGTGAAAGATGGTTCCCTCTCTTGCTAGGGTAATGGCCAAAATTAATTTCCCAAAGCCTGGGAAATTTGCCAGAAATCTATGAAGGAGGTGCAAATTCCTATTTTAAAAAGAGGAAGAAATTTAATGCGTGATAAAAAGCAGTGCTCAGACGGAGGGAAGCTCTGCTCCCTATTTAAGGTGCCAGGAAGGGAAGCAACAGGGTAAAATACAAGATCAAAGAAGTTCTTAAGAGCCCTAACGAGCATCTAGGTGTTTCCAGCAGCTACAGCACTTATCTGAGTGCGTAGGTTAAAGAAGGAAAGCATAAGCATACTGGAGGAGAGACAAGGGGAAAAAACTCAGGTGAAGTGAAATATCTGTGCAAAAATCATACAACAGAAATCTGTGCAGGGGGGCCCACCCAGTGGCATAGTCGTTAGATTCTCATTCTCTGCTTCAGCGACCTGGAGTTCACAGGTTCAGATCCCAGGCACGGACCTACACCCTGTTCATCAGGCCATGCTGTGGTGGCATCCCAAATACAAAATAGAGGAAGACTGGCACAGATGGTAGGTCAGCAACAATATTCCTCATAAAAAAATTAATTAATTAATTAATTAAGAAATCTGTGCAGGGAGAGTGGGTGAGGGAAGAGGAAAGAAAAGCTCCAGCCCATTACAAGCAGTACACGCCCTGAGCATGTTCTCCCTGCAGGCGCCGTGCGTGCGTGGGGCCCCTTCTCTCAGAGCTCACTGTGCACCTGTGGACCTCTGAGAGCGTTTTAGAAGCATGCAGAACAGAGAGCGACATTGGGCTTAAGGCCTGAGAACAGGTGGTCCAGGTGGTGCTGAAAGAGCAAAGATATTAGCGTTGTTTATAGAGCTGCTCGAAGTAAAAAAGAAAATACTCCCAGCTCCCAGCACGAGCTGCAGGATCACAGGTGAAGAGGGTGGTGCCCTCCTGGGTGCGAGGCTTACACCGGGAGCCCTCTTGGCCACAAACATTGCCTGCTGGCACTTCCTGTGCAGCTTCAACTGGAATAAACGAGAGGAAGGAGACATGGAAAGGTGCTAATTAGGACAGAATTCAGAGGACACAGGGAGAACACCGGGAGCCATGGCTTCCCAACTTAGGACCATGTCGTGTCATCATCAGTCTTTTCATCGCAACAACAAACAATAATAATTTCAAGATGCCGGACACTCTGTGGGATGTTTTATATACATTATGCCATTTATGGCTCTTCTGTAAGAGATACATTATTATTCCCATGTTATAGATGGGGAACCTGTGGTTCAGAGAGGTGAAGCAACTCATTCAAGGTCACCCAGCTTGTAAATGACTGTGTGACTCTAAAGATCATGACCTTTCCATAGGGACGAGAAGCAGAGTGCGTGGACTCTGGTGGACTTCAGAGAAGTCATCAAACAGACCAGTAGAGAAAGGTGGAATGGATATTTCTCTGGGTTAAACAAAAGTTTTGAGAGGAATAAGCCATAAGCTTTCTTGAAGACCACACATAGACGCAATTTGCCAAAAGGCTGATAAATGCCTGTGGAGATGCTAAAGCAGGTGTTCAGCATTCCCCCCTGTCCACGTCAGAGGTCAGGGCACAGACGCTTGCTCTGCCCACAGGGAAGAGGCACCCAGGCCTGGGATGACACCGCATTTGTCCAAGGCTCCAGAGGCCGCAGAGCTGGTGGAAAACATGGTCCAAGCAGAGCTGGGACATTGACTGTGCTGGACATTGAGCCTAAGGGTGAGGGGAAAAAAATGACCATGTAATAATGCTAATAATAATGGTCATTTATTGAGACTGAGGGCCAGGTGCTGGGCCAAGTGCCTCACATGGAACAAGAAGCTGATCTGAATGTGCAGCCAAGGACCGTGTCTGTGAACTGTGAGGGCACACCGCGTCCCCCTCACGCCAAGTTTCATCCCGGAGTCACAGGCTTAAAGGCTGGGAGCCATTGCCCATTGAGTGGATGGGCAGGGAAAAGACTACGAAGCTAGCAAGTTGGCCAGCTCTCCTTATGGTATTGTGTGCTTCACCATCCCCGGAATAAAACGATTTATTCCTAAGTGGAATAAAAATATTAAAAAGGATGATGATACGAAAGCTACAAGTAGGCAACATCATTTCAGCAAAGGCAGGATACTATAAATGTTAAGTTCTACTTATCTTTCAAGGCTCAGTTCAAATGTCACATCTTCTCTGCCATCTGTTGGATTCAGAAGGACCACAGGTTCTAATCTTGGCTCTGCCACTGTGCTGTATGTCTTTGGGCAAATTACTTAACCAGTCTGAGGTTCCGTTTCTTCATTCATCTAGTCATTTGACAAATATAATCAGTGTCTGATATGTGCCAGGCAGTGTTCTAAGCACTGAGGATAAATGAGTGGGTTGGGGGGGAAGAAGTAGACCAAGGGCCTGTTCTCAAGGAGTTTACCTCCTAACAGGGGGTGAGGGACAATGACGAATATGTAAGGTTTGTGGTGACTGTGCTATGAAGAACAAGGAAGCAGGGCAAGGGGACAGAGCCACATGGGTGCTATTTTATTTGTGATTGTCAGGGTAAGTTTACAGATGAGTCGAAGTTTGAGCAGAGACCTGAAGGAAGTGAGAGAGCAGAGGGAACAGCCGGCACGAAGGCCCTGACGTGGGAGAGTAGGTCGCGTGTGAGGACCAAGGAGGTCAGCATGGCGGGGACGGAGGGCAGCGCGAGATGAGGGCAGAGGGGGAACGGGGCCAAAATTACCTGGGGCCTTCTTAGCCATGCTCAGCTTTCGGCTAACTGGTGGAGTTGTTGCCATGATTAAATGAGATACTGAAAAAAGAGTGCCCTGTACATGTGATGTGCTCAATAATTGGTAGCTATTATTGTCATTCCCTTCCCAACAATGTCAAGGGTGAGTACGAAAGGGCACTGCGACTCTACCCTCTCTCAGAAACAATTCCCAGAGTGACAAATGGAAGAAAACCCTAGACCTAAGCGATATTTCCTGCTCTCGTTTTCCAGCTCCCCGTCCCCCTGGGGCTCTCCTCCCAGTCCTGCCGAGTTAGGACACTGCTCTCATACCCAGGACGAGAGATATGACAAAGGACGTGTAACAGTCCAGCCTGGGACCCAAGTGGAAGCACCCAGGATTTTAATGATAACTTCTCAATTGTGGCCACAGTAAACGATTATTTGGAATCCTTTTTTGGTCACTGAAAATTCTACTGGTGTTTTTGCTTTTCCTTCCGTATAAGGACGTGTTCTTTCAGAAGACCACTTCTCAGAGGCTCCAGAACAGAGACTGTTTGAGCACTGAAAATGATGAGCTAACTGCTAACTTTTCAGCTAATTCTTTTTCATATGTTCATTATTCAAAAATAATACACGAAACGCACAGAATACAGCGGGCAGAGTTAGAGAAAAGATTTTTTTATATATCGTTTCTGGGAGATTTGCAGTTACACTTCATGACTCAGAGCATGGTAGGCACAGAATTTAGAATAACTCCGTTTATCTGTGCAAACTTTCCGCAGCCTGTTGCAACGCCCTGGTCCAACTCTCATACACGGGTGTTGGGTAGAATATACTGAATAAAAAGTGAACAAAGGCTTAATTTTTCTCCTGCCTACAAAGATCTCCAAATCTTTACTATGCTGCACAGCTGCCCAGAATAGACAACAGTGGGGCCATTGTCCATGATTCCAACTGAGGAGGAGTGAAAATACCATTAACCCTTAAAAACAGAATTATCTTATTCTTTTGATTTCACTGCACACTATAATGTGTTTGTGGCCATATTTGGATCATATCCGGTTGGAACACAGGAATAATAGATATCATTCAGATAATAATTAGCCATGTACTTGCAATAGCGGGATGTGAAGTCAAAGGAAAACACTAAAAATGTTGTTTTTTTGGACCATGACAAAGAGCTTTTTAAATGAGTTTGAGCATTTTTTGTGGCTGACTCACGTCTGGAGGCCTCGCAACGGTCACCAATGCTTCAACTTTTGTACTTTTAATTTCTATCTTTGACAATTTTAAATGCTAAATAACACAAGGCTTCTCATTGCCTGCGAGTACATATAGTTTCCCTTTGTTCCTCTGTTTTCTGTTTGTAAGCAGACGCTACCATTTTAGATCATATGTTTGAGCCATTGTTGCTGATTAAAGGGAATTATGACATGTCTTGGGACAATGAACCTTACAATTTCACCACTGATATTTTTAAATTATAAAATCACTCCTATAAATTCTATCCGACATTTTAATTTTTTCACTTGACCTAGATTATGCGCTATTTATTTCACATTTGGTAAATTAAAGTTCCAGTGACAGGAAAATGAATAACTAAATTATGATACTATGATTATTTATTTACAGAAAAAAGACAGGAAGGAAATGTACCAAGATGCTATCAGTGGTTATTTTGGGGGAGGCAGAAGTATAGATGATTAATTTCTTCTTTGTGCTTTCATTTATTTTCCAAATTTTCCTCAGGTATTGTTTCTATAACCTTACAAAGTTTTTAAAAATTTTAAATTGTGAAAAACAAAAACAAATTCAAAACATTTAGTAGATCATTAATACATTAAAATCACCTGAAATGTGTGCTTCTATCAAGAGAGCGTACTTAGTTTCAAACCTTCTTTTCTCAAAGGAATACACAAACTTTGATTTTATAACGTAACACAAAGTTCCCCTGAAACAGGTACTTTGGGCAGTTTTGTACCGGAATTTTATTTCCCGTGTATTGAGAAAGGAGAACTGGGAAATTCATATGTAGCTTCGGCTTCCCCACCTCAGTTAAGATGTCTTGAAACATCCACCCATTCTTCACTGTTCATGCTCCATCCGGACACCTAAGTCAGAGGAGGGAAAAGAAGTACGTTGGGCCATTTTGTGGCAAAATCCCTCCGCATGATTGATACCGGCTGCACAAAATCAATCTGCAGGGTTGCGTTTTGGCATTTTAAGCACGGACCCTTCCCTCCTCCTCTCTGACTCTGCAGAGATAAATTCCTAGGTCTAGAGCTTTGCTGATTTTTAAGAGGAATTACTCAAGCTCCTCTCTCTTGGTCTAACTGCTCCTTCTGTCCTCGTGGCCGAGATGCCACCCCTGGCTGTTTGGGAGAGCCAAGAGGCCACTGAACGACATTCCTGCACAGCTGCCCCTCTGGCATCTGGCAGGCCCGCTCCGCTCCGTCCACTCCCTGAAGGTCTCTTCCGCGGGTTGGGCTCCGTCGAACTTCAAAGACAAATACTGGGCACAGAAATGACACGGGGAGGGCACAGGGGCATGGGAATCGGGCCTTGAGCACCTAAGTGCCGACATAGATTTCCTTTGTTCTTAACTGGTGCCTGGCTAATTGTTGGTGCTTAGCAAATGTGAAATAATAAAAATGTTACTATTAACAAAAATGCTGGGATTTTAAACAGAAAGAGGTTTGGGAACCATTGTTCATAAAAAGCTAACACATAGATTCTGGCATCTTTTCTTTGATCTTTCTAATGTCCTAGCTTGAAGAGATTTGTTAAACTGTGCCTCCCCGGCGGGGTGGAGGGGTGCAGTAGATCAAATGGGGTCCAATGAGAATTGCACTAAAATCAAGCCATTGAACATCGAATACAAAGACGGCAAGCTGGACCTCCTGGACTGGCTATTATTCCTGCTCCAAGTACCTCTTCCCTCTGCCTCAGTTGGCTTTGGAGGGGAATTAGCACTGGTTGTGGAATATTAGTAGCTACACGAATGTCCTCATCCTGGTACCATGTTTAAAGCTGAAACTAAGACAGGAAGAACTCTTGAGTATTTGCAGTCACGTTCAAAGTCCCCATCTCTCTGACGAGCTGAAAGAGAACCATCACAGGAAGAAAAGTCAACAAAAACAGGAAATGTGGGTGATCGCAAAACTGAATGATGGGGGTTCATTATGGTGTTCTTACCTTTTGTGTACGGTTGAAATTTTTCATAATAAAAAGCTTTTGAAAAGCTACCAGCAAATGATAGCCGTTCAAGTGCTCGTCTGGCCACAGAGCAGGCTCTGTGCTCTCTGGAAAGTTTCGTCCCTGCCACTCAGCTTCCGCAACCACACAGAGGAAGTTTGGTTAGTCTGGATAATCTACAAGGTGTTCCTCCTGCTCCTGATTTCTGTGACACTTTCTTCCTTTAGTCACATTTTTCGTGCTACCCTCTAGGTCTTATGAATTTCACACTCAGAGATCTAAGGGAGACCCAAGAAATTAGAGTCAGTAAGACCTGGGCTTAAGGCCCAAATCTCATACACACTTGCTTTGGACAAGTCACTCTAACAGTCGAAGGCTCAGTTTTCTCCTCTGTAAAACAGGAATAATAGCACGGTCTTCAACGGTTGTTGTGCAGACAAGATATGGAAAGTGCTTAATCACAGGACCTGGCACCTTACATGCTCGCAGTAAATGTAAGCTATTGCTGCTTTGGTGATGGTTATTAATATCTAGGCCATTCTCCTGCATCCTGGAACATCTGCCCTTGATCTATCCTTTCTGGCTAACGAGGCAGGGAAAAAAAAACGCACACAAAAACGAAAAACAATGGAGTAAAGTTAGGGGTGACTGCAGGTGGAACACTTTTTTTTTAAAGCACGTACTTGCTTTATATAAATTGCCAAGAAGTCAAAGTAGGGTATGATGTCCATAAATGCTTTAGGCCCCAGAGCGACATGAGGTTTTCCTCCTCAAGCTGTGGAATTGTCTTTCTCCACCAGGTGTTTATCTCACAAGCATTATTTTATTAAGTACTGCCAGCGCAAGTCTGAGGGCCACGTCCCTCAGTTAATTTGTGCCTTCTCTTTGGAGGTGTGTATGAGCGGTGGCCCTAGGGACATGAAAGGTCTAGATATTTAGTCTCGTCTAGTTCATGGCCCTTCCAATTTCAAAGCCAAGATCAACTAACATCTAGTCTGGACAAAAATGGCTTCAGAAAAAATTTAATCCTAAGAATTCCTTTATAAAAGCAACAGAAATCCAATCACGCAACAAACCATGACCTAAGTGCCCACCTTAAGGATTCGCACAGCAGCTCGATTTTTCAGAAAGCCCTAAGTGCCGGGTAAGATTATTCCCCTTTTACAGATGAGAAAGTAAAGATTTAGCAAGGTTTCATAGCTTGTCCAAGGCCATAACAGCTAGCATGTGGAAGAACATAAAGTCTGGCTATAGGACCCATACTTTGTTCTGTAAATTATAATCATAATAAATTACCATCATCTTCTTGAAAAAAAAAAAAAAAAGCTTTGTGAAAAACCTGAAAAGAAACTCGTGGAGATACTCTGCCACAGACTCTGTTCTGTTCCAAAGCAGCGAATGCTCATTACATCCCAGGCTGAGCACACACCTAGAATACCCACAATCATTCTTTGTTATGGATTACACCTGGGGTTTTAAAAATCTCCCCAATTTAGCTGGACTTTGTCAATAAAGGCCGGAGTTGTCCACATGATAACAGAGGCATCATCCTTAACATCAAGACTCTTGCAGTGAGGGTCAGTTGCATCTGGCTGTTATCTGGTAGCTTAAGACAAAGCTGGCGGTAACAATTAGGCCAATGCAAGCTGGTGACAATGTAGAAAAGGCTATCCCTTCTTTGAGGCAGCGTGAAAAGGCACTCTGCATGTCACAGGATTTTTAACCTTTGTTTTTTGCTCTTTACACGATGAGTTTGACCTGGGGACAGTGCAGTAAAACCCACACTCTCATGCCAACAGAAGTGTAAATTTATACAGACAATTGTAGCAACAGGCAGCAAAAGCCTGAAAAGTGTTTTTGCCTTTAGACTCTAATTCTCCTCCCTGAATCTGTGATAAAGGAATTATCAGAACTATGGGTGAACTTAATATCCAAATAGTTCATCACAATAGTATTTACAACAGAGAAAAACCCAAAGCAATCCAAATGTCTGATAAGCCAATAGTTAAGTAAATTAAGGCATAGTCACATGATCAAACAGTATGTCACTATTGAAACATGTATTTACAAAGCCATGCAAATTATATCAACATGAAAAATGCTTGTGCTATGTAGTGGTAAACGGAAAAACATATAGACTTATAAATACTACCCTTATGATTACCTATACTAACCTCTCTGTGCCTCAGTTTCTTCATTTGTAAATTGTGACTAATACTAAGAATACCTTCTTCATAAGGCTGTTAGGAAGATGAAATGTTAGCATGAAAGTCCTGAGGTAAGTAAGCACCGCGTATTAGCCATCCAATACAGGTGTCACCATCCTCATTTTACAGCTGAGGCAGCACAAGGAGCAAGACGGTCCAGGAGCAACCAGCAGAGATTGGATTTGAAACTGTGTCTGTCTGACACCACGTCCCACGTCATTAGCCACTACAGAGGACGGCCTGACAGAAAGAGGAAAGTCAGGAGGGCAAGTCAGATTGGAAAAGAAGTTATTGACGTTTTACAAATAGAGTTTCCTATGATGAGTTGTTCAAAAACTATGTCCAAGAGTCAGGTCATTATTTTGAACTTGATGTTATTTTATATTTCTATTTAATACTTTTAAAAGAAAGCAATGCTTAAAATTAGACATGAAGAATAAGCATATTGCAACATCGTTCTCCAGAATTAAATGACAACCAAGATCTTGAATGGAATAGAGGCGAGGAATCTCAGGAGAGGAACTCAAAACATTTGTGGAAAATCAAACTTACATCTAGAGAAGAAGGATGAAGAAGACAAGAGAAGAGAGGAGCTGGAAAGTCATTATGCAAAGAAAGAAGTGGGGAAAGTTGGTGTGATCTTGCTCTGTGAATTCCTGAGCAGCCTTCGTACACGGAGTGGACTGGAGGAGGAAGGGGAGCTGGTGGGGGCTGGGCGAGGAAGCGAAGGAAGATAAACACCCTCAGGACAGGAAGATATCAGCAAAATAACTGAATTAGTGGCATCTTCATGGTAATAGTTGAGGTTTCAAGGGCAACTGTGCCTTTGAAAAGAATGAAACTGATCAATGAGAAATGGCCAGTCAACTCCCAGGCTTAAAGCAGGCGTGTGACTCGGGATCTCAGAACTGCCATCTGTTATCTTTTAGATTTCATATGTATGAGTACAAATACACACACAGACATACACACGTTAGAAATAGGGATAAAGGACGTGGGCTAAGAAACAGTTCTTCAGAGAATTTAGCAAGGAGACAGATCACACTTCCTTTTATTATTTTTAAAATATTAATATCTAGCTAGTTATTCATTTTAAGGATGACACTTTATCTAATGTTGCATAACGTGCAGTAGGTCATCCCAGGGCCTCTCAAGATTCGGGAGGTCTTTCAGCACAGTGGTTTAGAACGTCGTCTCCGACCTGGGTTTGAATCCCAACGCCAACACTTACCAGCTATGGGATTTTTGAGCCATTTAACTTCTTTAAGCCTCCATTTCCTCACCTGTAAAATGAGAATAAAATAATAGCCAACATACAATACTACACTGAAGATTTTAAAAGATAAATGCGTAATAAAGTACTTTACCCGGAGCCTAGCACAGAGAAAGTGCTGGGTAAATGTCAGCTGTTGTTTACAGGAACACGTGGAAATGGCTGTGAGCTCCTCGAGGGCAGGGACTGTCTCGTCGATCTTTGCCCAACGCTTTGCTCCATTCCCAGGACACAAGAGGCAGGTCTTAGCTAAACAGTTTTGAAATGACAGAAAAGAAGGAAAGAGGGAGGCAGGGAGCCGAGGCAGGGAGAAGTTTATCACACGGGAGAACACGAGCTGTCAAACGAGGTGCAATCCTAATGGGAGATTTCAGTGGGAAGCCTTTACCCTTCACACACTTCATCAGTTCATTTATTCATCACCAAAACACCGAGGATGGTGCTGAAGAGACAGAGAGGGACAGAGTCTCTAGCCTCACGTCAGCTACAGCACAGTGGGAACACAGACATTCAAGTAATAATTACGGGAGGCAGTGGGGCAGAGTGGCTAAAAGTAGGTTCTTTCTTTTGTTTTGTTTTTTAGGGTAGGTTCTTTAGAATCAAGGAGCTGTGGGTGATGATTCAAATCTGAGTCTAGAAGGGAGAGGTTAGCTGACCTGCCCACAAGGACACAATTAGTTAATTGCAAAGCCAGTGGGGAAAACAACAGAGAAACCTTGAATCTCTTTGCCCCCCACCGCCTCACCCCCGCCATCATTTGGGTATGTGCAGTCTGGACTTGCCTTTCTCTAGCTTGGCGTCTTTGTTTCTTTGTTTTTATTGTATGTATTGTGGTAACAGTCACCTGTGTAACGGCTGCTTTCCCTGTTGGAGAATAAACTGTGTGCAACTGAGGATGACATCTGCCTTGCTCTTCACAGAATGTCCAGCAAAAGTGTCTGGAACGGTGCTGTCCAACACGGTACGCACAGCCACATGTGGTTATTGAACACTTGAAATGGGGCTGGTCCAAACTGAGATGTGCTGTAACCATAAAATAAACACTGGATTTTGAAGACAGGTAGGGAAAAAAAATCAATAATTTTTATATTGATTACATATATAATATTTTGAATATATTGGGTTAAATAGAATATATTATTGCCATTAATTTTACTGGATTCTTTTTCCTTTTTTAATGCGGCTACTAGAAAAAATTTAAACTACACGTGTGGCTCACATTTTGGCTTACACTATATTTCTATTGGAAGAGATATCCCAGAAATTTTTGCTAAATGAATGAACGAATGAGTAATCAAGAAGGCCTATAGGGTTTTAGAAAGGCTAAAACCAGCCTCTTCCTTGTAGAATGATGCCTGACAACCTGGTGACATACACAGTCTCTTTACTAATTAAGAAGTCTGGAGGGGTAATCTGGTTATTATACCCCATGTTTCTTGGCGGCTAAACCACCAGTAATAGAATTTGTAAGGCACAAGGGCTCAAAACACCCTATATTTCCTCCTGTCAAAAAAAAAAAGAAAAAGTGCCAGTCATGTGTGGAAAAGCAAAGAAGATTACAATCTTATTACAAGATTAAAACTTCATAACAGAGTACATCCAAGCAGGCCAAACTGAAAAGGGTATGGGGAACATGCATTATATCAAACCATGAGTTATTTTATGCAGGCCTGAAACTGTGGGAAGGAAATGAGAAGGAAAATTACAGAGGCAATAGAAGAAAACGGAATTTTATAGCATTTGGAGATAATCTTTGAAGAAAAATGCTCTAAGTAATGCTTTTGATGAGAAGAAAAAAAATGCCCAAGGAGCCAATAATTTTCTAAGCTATGCAAAACCACCCAAAAATATATGAGAAAGAAAAAAATAAGGAAGGAAGGAGAACAGAAAAAAAACAAAACACCTGGAAATTCATATTCCAAAATAGCAACCGTGACGCTGTCTGCATGGCGGGATTGTAGATGTTTCGGTTTTTCACTGTGCTTTTCTTCATTTTCCAGAATTTCTGTAACAAAGTGTGACTTTGTAACCAGAAAAAAAATGCAATAAATTGTTTCTTAATTAAGAGAATAAAGAAAGTGAGGTAGCTTAGCTCAGTGACGGAGTGACAAGCGAGAAAGAGGATGGAGAATCTGGGGCAAGCCTGGAACCAGAAATCCTCAGGTGGCTGGGCAGAGTGTGACACACAGAAAACCAAGAAGATCAAATAGCTCCAAGAATGATGGAGTGGGGACCAGCAGGGAGTGGGCCAATGAAAGACCACATGCGAGAAATCGGGACTCAACCTTCGAAGCTCGAGGTGACAGAGCTGAAGGAACAAGACAAATGAACCAACTTTCAAAGCTAAAATGATGATGGATAGACCTGGAAGCAGGCAAAGCCTAAAAAGGGAAGAGAGGTCCTGGAAAAAGTCCTGGACTTGATCGGGTTCCTTTCCCGAGGTTGAAAGAGAAGGTAGAGGATGATCAATAATTATGTAGTGTTTTCTATCACATAATGTAGTTAAGAATTCAGCCGGAAAATGTTAAGCTGTTCACACACCGAAACCTGCTAAGTGCGAGGTAACATATCAAGATGTTGGCCTTTTTCTGGTAGGACTGCCTGTACGTTAGCTTGGGGGATCACTCATTCCACACACAGTTATTGAGAACTTACTCTCTTCTAGGGGCTAGAGAGAAAGAGCTAAAACAGAAACCCAAAGTCCAGTGACAGCCCCTGGCTGCTCTGGTTTCCTGTACCTTTGAGCTGAATAAATGAAACGTTATGTTCTCTGGTGGGAACCACATTCTCAAAGCATAATGCACTGTTTTGGTCTGACTGTCTAAAGACTTTTTAAAATTCCTAGTGTCTAGAATATATCAGATGTTCAACAAAAGCTTGATCCAAAAGGGTTTGGGACCACTGAGGAAGCTATGGATAGCGGTATGGTCTCCATAGCGACTGCATTATCATCTGATGGTCTTCCTTTTCAGCTTTAAAGAAGAAAAATCAGAGCTTCAGACAATCAGTAGAACATCCAGTTTTCAGTTCTGTTTGTGTAAACTAGTCAGATAAAAGGTAAACGTAGACCTCAAAACCATCCACTTTCTAAGTTGTACCATCAAATTTAATCGTGTACATTGGCCTACATCCCTTTAATCCAGTTACATAATGTAGCTTTTTAATAAGTATCCTTCAAATACACCCTGAATCTCCTTCCTGTAAATTGTTCACCTAACATCGCTGGCAAATCGTTTTGTTTACACGATAGAAAGTGTATTAGATAAAAGTTCAACAGTAGTGTAAAGATCACTATCTTACAATCGTCCTTAGATTTAATAACAAAGCGTCCTGAGGATGAAAATTCAGGAAAACCTAGGATGCTCTGGGTGGATACATTTCAAGAAAGAATGGGAGTCCCCTGCTGGACAGCATGACTATCCAAGCTTTTGGGGATGATCCCAAGATAGAATTTTAAATACCACGTCTTCTTCTTTATAGCCATGTCTTCCTCTTTATTTTAATTAATTTATTTTTGGTTAAAGAAGTGTTTTGTCCATTAAGCGGTTAAAACTTAAGGTTACCCATCCAAGGAGTAGGAAATGAAGGTTCTCAGTTTGATGGACAACAGCTCAGAGATCCCTGATGTCCCAAAATATTAGGTTTCTCTTCTAATAATGTTGGAGATATTGCCTACTGTCATGATTAATCTGAGCCACAGCGCAAGCTGATTGCAGGTGACACAGTCACAGAGCAGCGCCCGTGTTGGTTTCCACACACCGTCAAATCTGCTACAAATGCGGGGGTGAGTGAGAAAGAACTGTGATACCAGGCTTCCCGGCAGCTAATAGATTGTGACACGGAAGAAGGAAACCTTTATTTTAATTCAAAAAACAAAAGCCAAATAGCAAAACTTATGTACGTGCTGAACTTTTTTTCTTCCTCAAGTGGAAAACATTGACTTGCTAACAACTCTTGGCTGGCATCAAGGGAAAGCGGAGGTATTTGCAGATGTGGAGGAAGACATACAAAACATTTTTCAAATCAAAGGCTTGAATTATTGCGCTGGGTTCATGAAGTTTCACAGGCATCTAGACACACCATTGTCTTCGCCGGGGAACAAGCTGCCCTTTTATTCCAGAAAGAAAACAACCCAATGTTTCTCACAATCAGATCTGTATGGATCAGGGAGCTATCTATATTTTGAAATTCTTTGCATTGTCTCTGGAAGGGTGTGCTGTTTGGACCCAACAATGGTAACATTGATTTTAAGATTTTTGAATTTTGGTTGTGCAGAGCAAACAGTGAGAGAAAACTGCTGGCTTTCAGAACTACAACAACAGTGCTCTTACACAAACTCGCTCTCTCCTGGCTGTTTTACATTGCCAGAGATCAATACCGCTCATTCAGCCAATGTTATTAACCCCATTTATCAGCTTTTCTCTTTAAAAAAAAAAAAATTTGAAAGGATCTTGCCGACAAAGTTATGTCATCTTCCGCCCGTTCCGTCGTAGAGGGCATAATTCACTTTCTTGTGGACCCCCAACAATTGAGCCTTGTTTATGAACTTACATTTATTAAGTGAAAGTATTTGGAAACTGATGGTACATTCAAGCTTGGTTGCCATGGGCAGTAATCATGGCAGAAAGTCATGACCTCCCCGTTATGCAGCGAGTAACTAATTGAAACGATACAAATTACTCCGATTCTCTGTCTGCCAATTTAGAGCCTGGTTCTGGTCAAGGGTCAAATGAGCTCCTATTCATGAAGCTATGTTTGAAGTCCCTGCTACCATAGCGAGGGGCTTTGGGGTGGGCATCGCAGCTCCTCTGGACTCCACCACATACTGTGGCCAGACAGGAAGCGCTAAGTTCCAAGCCTACCTTAGCCAGCACATCAAAAGCTCACTGTTGTCATTCGGTTTGTGCTACTTGTCAACAGCACTGGACATGGTTTGCTAAACTTTACTGGCTAGAAATAAATGTTGTATTCAGAAGCCACTTAGGGAATCCGTCCTCGTTAGCCTGCGTATCTCATCTGCTCTCTGATGTGCCCATGGCAGAGGAAACCAGACACCATAAACTCAGTATTGAATGATGCTCAACTTATCAATTCCCACCAAGTGTCATCCCTTTCAGCTTCTCTCTGCCCCGGCACATACACGCATTCCTGCCAAATAAATAAGATAAATTAAAAGCCTAAAAGGTGTAGAGCATGCAAGTTCTTTCTTCAAAGCATCATCAGGATGATTATCTCTGTTTGAGAAATGACGCTAAATGTTAATCTAATTGAATCTGGGAAATGTGGCAATAAAAAGTTAATAATTTACAGAGAAATTGTTCTTCAGAAAATTCTAAGTGAATGCCCAGTAAATGAATTTCAGGAATCGTGCTCAGAGGCATATGAGATGTGTGACAAATGCAGCGGCTTACTCTGAGTATGTTTTTACACTACCAAAACTATTTGCTTTAAAGAGGCATGTCAGGACATATGTGTGCAAGGAGACACACACACTTTGTCTGAAAAATAGCTAGGAAAAAAGTGGAGAAATACTTCCTCAAGCCAGCTGAAAATATGAAGAGGAAGCTACCTGAGTATTTAAACTTATCCTACAGATTGGTCCCAGGGGGTTTACCCAATGCTATTTCCAAAATCAGCTTTAAGTACAATTAATGCATAAATAAGGAGCCTCATAATTTGCCATTGAATTCTTTCTTCTATTTGCTTTAATAGCAGAGACTTCACACAGAATTTTTAAGGTGATAGAAAATTTACAAAGCAAGGAGGTACAAGGTTAGGTTGGACATCCACGGTCGCCAGTCTATGCTAGCTCCCAGCAGATGCTACCTCATTTAGAATTCTCCCATCTTAAATCTCAGCAATTTCAGAGAAGGGCAAAGCCTTGGTGAATCCATTTCAAACAACATCACTAGGCTGGCTCCAAGTTTGCACTAGAACAGCAAGTTAATAAAACCATCATGCAAAGCAGCTACAACATTAAAGTTGGAACTTCCCCTCCAAACGTGCCTAGAAAAGGACAGTAGCTTCAGGTGAGTGGTCTGCCCTGTCTGCAGGCCCCCTACCGCACCGCACCTGTCTAGCCAGCGGACACTAGTCTGGGACCTGGGGGCTCAAATTCACACTTTTGGTCAAATCAAGAGCATCGCACCCATAAGCATCTGTGGGAATAATGGTGTCCAGTTGAAGACTCTGTTTAAGAAGCAGTGGTGTTGGACAATCTGATATCCCAGTAGAATGGGGTGGTTAAAAAACACTAACTTTACCCTCAGCCCGATCTACGTTCAAACCCCAACTCTGCCACTTATTATGAACCCCTAGCAAGTAATTCAGTTTCTCTTGACATCAGCTTTCTCCTCCTGTATAAAAGAACATTTTAACACAATGTCTGGCATAGAGCAAGTCCTTTGTCTATCCAATGATAGCTATCCAATGACAGGTCTTATTATTACAGAAAGAAAAGACTCCTGCGGAAAAAGACAGTACTGGAATAAAATCTGGAACTTAAAAAGAAAGCAAAACTTTCAGTTAAACACTCCAGCCAGTTGGATAGCTTACTATTATCATAACGACTGTAGAAATACACAAATATTTATTTCGTTGCAAACATAAATCTCAGAAATAAATTTCAATGTTCATTCATTTGCTCATCAAACAAACAGGCCCTGGAAATACGATAGTGAGCAAGACCAACACGTTTCCTGCCCTCCTCCAACTTGCAACCTAGTCAATCAGAAGCACGGTAAATGTTGAAATGGAGATCTACAGGGTGTTACTGGTGTTCAGAGCATGGACCTAACCCGTCTAGTTATATCCTGAATAGGGTCTCACCATTTAGTGTTGACTAGAAAAAGCAAGAAAGAATTTGTGTCATGGGTTTTCCTCCAAAAAGCCTTTTTCCATTCCAGGGCAACTCTCCCCAGGCGCTAAGGGAGGCAGGTCCATTGAGGGTCTTCCCACAGTGCCCCACCCTACTCTCCAGTCTTATTTCAAGCTGGGCTACAGGCCATTCCCTGAGCCTTGCAACCTCTGTGCTTTTCCTTGTGCCATCCCATTCCCTCTTCTGACCTGTGTGCCTTTCCCCACCCTTTCATCCTCAAACATCCCAATCCTTTCGATCCTCCCGACCCATCTCCTATGTCACCTCCTCCAGGAAGACTTCCCCAATTCTCCCAAGCAAGCTGTTATCTTTCCTTCCTCTGGATTTCCCAGACTCATGAGTTGGGAGCAACTGTCTATGTCACTCCTTCATTTGCCTCCTAAGTATGGACCTTGAGTAGATCCTCATGTCTTACAGCTCCAAGTATACCCCCCCTCCTGAAGTCAGGAGTGAAGTCTTATGTCCAAACACCTAGCACAGTACCTCAAACTTGGGGGAATTCCATAAACATCAGATAATCACGATGATACTCTCTCCTGTTTCAAACTTAGATTTTTTTCAAATGACAAACCCCGAAGAACTAAGTACTAAATCACCAGAAATAGTTATGAGTGAGTGTCTCCTGATTCTGAAAGAAGTGAACAGGCCACCAGCATTAATAGAACCTTTCCACTTCTTCTAATAAAACCATACATCAGTCAAGTCAGTGAGTCAACAAGTAATTATTGAGCCTCTATTCTTTACCTGGAGTTGTGGCAGGGCCCGGGATGCACTAACACATGGAGTCAACAGTCTCGGATGTAAGACAGATACTAAAAAAAGGATTAAGGCTACCAGGGCCTAAATTTTTAAAGGGACAAAAGACTTGAACAGATATTTTACAAAAGAAAATATATAAATAGCCAATAAGCTCAACATCATTAGTCATCAGGAAAATGTAAATTAAAACCATAACGAGATATCACTGCATATCCATTACAGTGGGTGAAATTAAAAGGAATGGAGACAGTCACTTTCGATGACAACTTGGAGAACTAGAACTCTCATGCACAGCTGGAGGGAATACAAAATGGGACAACCGCTTTGGGAAAGGTTGGCAGTTTCTTATAACATTAAACATACTCTATGACACAGCAATACCACTCCTAGGTATTTACCCGAAAGAAATGACACCATACGTCTACCCAAGGCTGTGCTGGAATGTTCACAGCAGTTTTATTCATATTATCTAAAAACTGGAAACAACCCAAATTTCCACCAGCAGGTAAATGGATAAATAAATTGTGATCTATCCATACAGTGGAATACCACTTAGCAATAAAATGGAGTGGACTACTGAAATTCAACACCATGGACAAATCTCAAAAACATGCTGAGTGAAAGAAGCCAGGCACAGAAGATTACATGGTATGGTATGGTATGGTATGATTCCATCCGTACGAAATTCTAGAAAGAGCAAACTAACCAATAGCCACAGAAAACATGTCAGCGTTGCCGTGGCCGCGTACAAAGAGGAAAAGTCACTGCAAAAGGGCCGAGGGAACTTCCAAGGATGATGGAGAGGTTCCGTATCTTGATTGCGTGATAGTTACATGGTGTACATATTTGTTAAAACTCATTGAACTGTACACTTTAAATGGGTGCAGTATGTTATATGTAAATTATATTATAATAAAGTTTACTTTTTTTAAATGCCGTAAGTATTGCTAAGGAGAAATACAGGATGCATTAATTCATAAACTAGATTTTAAGATGAGTAAAAATGTCTGACTGATGTATAATTAATTTGGTTTTAATCTGATATTGTCTTTTTAAAAAAATCATTCCCACCATGTGCTTCCTCCATAACTAAATTATCACCTCTCTGAGGGCACAAGAGGAAAGGAAATTCACGTTTATTAAATACCTTCTATAAGCCTGGCATTGTGCTGAGAGATTTATGTAGGATATCTCCCTTAATACTAACATCAATCCTGAAAGATAGGTATTATCATCACCACTTTATAGTTAATGAAATTGGGGCTCCGAAATTAAGTTACTTGCTCAAGGTCACCCAGAGCCAGAGTTTGAACCCAAATCTGTCTACCTTCAAAGCCCAAACTCTTCCCCCGGAGCAGCCTGCGTGGTCACGGTCGACATTGCTCTGTGGCTGCACATATCGTACTCTTCCGTCCTAGAACATCCTTCTGCCTCTTCTCTTCTATGTGGTTTCTTCCCCATTCTTCAAGATCCAGCTTAGGCCCCTTTCCTGACCTACAGACCTTACCTTCTTCTGATGTCCCAGACCAGCAACTATGTGTGTGACCCATTTGGGCATTTAATCTCAAAATGGTTTATTTCAGCATCTAATTATTTTAGGTAGAGGTCTTGTCTCCCGAGCCAGCCTGCAGTTTCCTTGAAGGTGGGGATATATTAGCTGTAATCACATATAGATATGGAGATCATAATGGCTTTAATTACTTTCTCACTCATGCAAAGTCCAACAAGTTATGGTAGAGGAGAAAGTTCTCTGAAAGGTTGGCAAACATAGCCTATAATTGTGATGTTCTTCATTGCACACATACCATGTACCATCATGGGGCTGGGTGCTTCATAGATGTTGGCTATTTTTTTTCCTTTTCTTTCTAAATTATTTTTTAAACAACTTTATTGAGGTGTAATTTACATACCAAAAAATTCACCCATTTTAAGTGTATAACTCAATGATTTTTAGTAACATATGGAGTTGTGCAGCCATCACTGTGAACGTGTTTTAGAATATTTCCATTACCCCAAAGAAATCCTTCATATCTATTTACAGTCAATCTCTGTTCTCACTCCAGCCCCAGGCAATCACGAATCTACTTTCTGTCTCTGTGGATTTGTGTTTTCTGAACATTTCATTTAAGTGGAATGATACAACATGTGGTCTGTGTGCTTAGCTTCTCTCGTTTAGCGTGACGTTTTTGAGGTTCGTCCATGGCGTGGTGTGTATCAACGTGCACTCCTTTTTACAGCTGAGTAGTATTCCCTCACATGGACACACCACTGTTCGCTTATCCGATCATCAGCTGATGGACATCTGTGTCCGTCCAATTGGGCTTTTCCAACTTTACTTTTATGGATGTTGTTAGCTTACATTATCTCTATGGGATGTATGCTTTGACACTCATTTTACAAATGAGAGAATCAAGGCTCAAAGGAAAAATTATCTTGTTCACGGTCCAACAGCTGGGATGTCACAGAGTCCAATCTCTCTAACTCTAAGGCCCTTGCTCTAAGACAGTGGTTTTCGGGTTTTGGGATTTGGCTGACCTGAAAATTAAAAAACATAAGTTCTTTTTAAATGTGTGAATAAAACTAAACATGTCATCTTCCGTATTTTGCAAAGGGCACTTAAAAAAACCAACCACCATCTACCATCAGCGTCATTTCATAGAAGAAAGGATACCTTTAACAGCAAAAGTAGAGTAAATTAGCCTTTATAGAAAAGCCTGCTATGTTGTCCTTATTTTTCTCATTTCTCTGCAGAGTTAGTGAAGACAAGCCCTCGTTTAAGAACCACTGTTCCTAGCCACTGAGCTACCTAATTAGTAGGGCCACAAACTATGCAGAACTGAATTAGATGAAATGCTTTGAGTTCCTTTTTTAAATGAGTCAGATAAGAAGTCAAGGCCTTATTAACTTTATTTCAATTGTGTACAACAGATCCCTCCCAAAGGGCTTGTTCTTTTTACAACAATGTGGCACAGTGAGGTGGTCTCTCCTCTCCAGGAATAGAAGTTTTTAATCCCATCACAGACCTAGCAACAGTTCCAGTGTCCTGGAGGAAACAACCGTGTTCCCAAGACCCAAAGAGCCATCCCTCTGTAGCTGTACACCAGCCAGATTAGCTTATGTTTCTTTCCCCAAGAAGCAAAAAGTATATAAAGGCCTCGGATGCTAATTCCATGGCAACAAATTTAAATCTAGAAGATTTCATTCAAATCCAGTCTTCATGGAGGCTGAAAGAAACGTTGAAGTCTTGCTGACATTCGTTTCGTGGTTTCCATCCAGGTCCCAGTGGAACAAATGCCATAATTAGCCCTCAGAAGAGAGGCCAGAGATTGAC
This sequence comes from Equus przewalskii, assembly GCF_037783145.1. Classification (NCBI taxonomy): domain Eukaryota; kingdom Metazoa; phylum Chordata; class Mammalia; order Perissodactyla; family Equidae; genus Equus; species Equus przewalskii. Next base: position 32,431,849 of record NC_091854.1, on the reverse strand, counting down.
TCCGAGGTCCCTCCAGCCATGCCTCGAGGCCTTGCGACACTGGGACGCTCACCCTGTCGCTCTCTGCTTTGTAGCTGTTTGTGCAAGAACAAAAGGACTTCAGTCTCCCTTGCTATTAATCCAACTTCACAAGCATGAAATTTACAGACACACACAAGAATTCATCATTGAAACCTTTTCCCCTTGTCATGTTCAGCTGCTGAAAAGTGGGCACACTCTTGGATATGAATGTTAATAAAAAGAGAAGGAAAAAAAAGAATGGACAAGCTTTCTGAATCAGCTCCAGGCTCCCTCCACCTCCGCCCCAGCTACTGGTCGACATCTTGGGAGTCTGACCTTTTGGGGGAGAATTTGAGTCTCTCCAAAGCATCTAATTTGGGAAGATTTTGTTAAATTTTATCATCATCCTGAAAGCCAACTACTTTCGCTTAATAAATAAAATACACCCATAATGTAAGACCAATAATTCAATCGGTAAAGTCAATGAAAAAAATCATAGCGCTACAGAGTCGTAACGTGAATACTATTTGATTAGAACCAAACCAGTGGTACGAACTGGTTGCGCTCATTGAACCTGTCTGTTCATCATCATACGCCCATCATTTAGCTGCAGGGTGGATGTGTTCACACTGAACTATTAATCTGTTTCAAAATGCCATAACATTTCCATGAAGAACTTCCTAATTTTTTTTTTCAGAAATTAAATGTCTGTTTAAAGTTCATTCTCTCCTGCTGTAACTAATTGAAATGAGATTTGGTTTATCTTTATGACATGGAAATGGGATGGAGTTTCATAATAATAACAATCATGATAACTCGATAGATTTTAGGAGTAGTAGTTAATAATTACCATAACATGGGTGGATTAGCCTGGTGTATTGCCACCTAAACAGACCCCCATTATTTGTAGGGAAGTGTGAATGAATGTCACATGATCTCACCACGAGTGCCTGATTTTGTGTTTGTTTTCAGCTTGGACTGAATTTTAGAGCCGCACCATAGCGAACTGGGGTCTCACAACAGCGTTCCCTCGACAACCAAGGAAGGCATCGGCACATGGCTGGGAGCTACGCAAGGCAGTTGCAGTGGAAAGAACCTGGTCTCGGGAAAATACAAAGAGGAAGCTTTTTCTTAGGATCTTTTCCCATCAATGTATCCAAAAGTACATCAAATCAAACTGTAGCACTTTAGAAATTATAATAAAATTTCTCAAATATCGTTCCATTTTATCCTATCAGCCCTTTGAGAGTGAATAGTATTATTATCTCCATTTTACAGATAAAGTCACTGAGATCCAGAGAGATAACAGACTGCTTGTCCAAGGTCACAGCTAGTTAGTGGCAGACTCAACACTGAAAGCCAGATCTATCTGTCTCCAGTTTCAAATTTTTTTCCTTTATCACTCTACCAAGAAAATGAAGGATCGTGTGTGGGGGGTTCAGAAGTCAACAGAGAACTTAGCTTGCCCTTAAACGCCAACCCAAGTCAGCCTCCTGCCACCAGCACGCGGGTTACCTTACCCAGAAGATACACCACGGACACCAGCTCTCAACTGGTTTAGGGTTATGCACTGCTCTAATTCATTATTACTATTGTCGTCCTTTGCATGGTTAACAGCCATCATTCATTGAGCACCTACTCAGTGCAAGATGCTGTGCATCCTTCTTTATCTTCGTTCTGCAGATAATGTACACGGCTCCAGGCCCTGTGTGATTTGGCTTCTGCTTACCTCTCCGGACAACTACCACCTCATCCTCTTTTCTGCAGCTACAGTGAACTTCTGTCAAGTCAACAAAGACCCCAGACCCTCCTTCACATAGGCTGCTTCCTGTGCCTGGAACACCCTTTCCCATCCTAGCCCACCCCACTTTACCAATTATTCTTCAGGCCTCAGCTAAGATGACGCTTCTCAGAGGCTTTCCCTGCCCCACAGACTGGGTTAGACATCCCTTGGAGTATGCTTTCGCAGCGCGCGAAGATTTCCCTTCCAGAGCAGGCATTGTCCTTTCTGAGAATCACCTGTGAAAGTGTGCCTTCCTGCTAGCTTGGATGCTCCGTGAAAGCAATGACTGTCGATTGCCTACCGATATTTCCAAAGCATAGATGGGAACACCACCATTAATACTACAAATGTGCGTCATTTGAACGCATGAATGAATGGAGAAACTGAGACTCAGAGAGATTAAGCCATTTAAGTGGCTTGAGAGTAAAGATTCCTTCATTCAAATGTAACCAGGTGGAGATGAGGATAACAAAAGATCTTTTAATAAGCACACCATGATCCCCCTAATTCAGTTTGCAAACCACGCCCTGCAGACTTCCCAACCCTCTTATTCAGCTTTGGTTTTTTCCATAAAACATGCCACCTTCTAGCATACTACTAATTTTCATTACTACTTCTAACACACATATAACCTTAGTTATAATTTCCTTATTATCATTATTGTTTACTGTTTCCCCTCAGTGGAACGTGAGCTTCAGAAGGACAGGATTCCTGTTGTTACTGATCTCTCATTGTGAACAGTACTGCCATAGAGCAGGTGACTAATAAATACTTGTTGAACTGAATTAAAGGAATTCATAGTGTCTAGATTCTCCTTAACACTTATTAAGCAAAATGTATTTGTTTATGTGTCAAAGACAACACGTTCATTAGCTATAGGAGATGGATGTGTGACCTGAATTTCCCCCCGTTTCCCCACTGACCAGCTTTTAGGACCTCATCCCCCTCTCAACCTGGTTTCCTAGTCTGTAATACAAGGGGCACAGTCCTTGTCCCTGCATAAGCAGGAAGGAGACAAGAATTTGTCCTCGTCCCAAAGGAGAACAGCCCCTTGATAGTTCCCTAGCAAGTAGAAGAAACAGAAGAAGGGTACTCACCTCAGAAACTGCAAAAAGGCCCGGAAACCTGGGAATTCAGCTGGCTCTATTTGCAAAAATGTGCAGAGGTGATATTTATTAAGTACCTGACACTCCAGAGAGAACACTGCTGTACAAACATGTCATGCTGCTTTGAACACAAGCAAAGCAGGAATCGGGTTCTATCTCCTTGCCGTATCCCAAGCCAAGGTGACTGTCGTGACTTCATCTCAAGGTGTTTATAATCTCATCACCAACAGCCATCACCAAGGGAGCGGGTTCAGAGCAGAGCTGTAAAGACTGCATAGGGAGGAGCGCTCGGATGCACTGAGCACCATGCCTGACTTATGCCAATGAGTTTCAACACTCATGCGTTCCAGATGAGCATCAAACTCTGTGATGAGTAGTAAGCACAGGAATTCAGACTGCAACGAACGCAAAAACAAATAAGTAAGTAAGGCAGTGCTAATTATTGAATAAGACACTGATATGGAAAACCGTCCTGTCTTCTCCATCTCCTGTGCAAAGGCCACAGTTCACTCTCATCATCTCTGGCTTGAATTACTATAACAGCCTTCTCACTACTCTCCATACCTTCAATATAGCCTCTATCCTGCAGACATAAGAGGCTTTCTAATATGCCAACTTGAACTCGTGGCACTCTTCAATGTCTTCCCAGCTCCATAGCATGACCCACAAGTCCCTCTACGACCTGGCCCCTGACACACACTCACCACGTCCCACTGCTCCTTACACATAGTAGTTGAGTTCCTGCACTCTGCTGCGGCAGCCTGGGGTTCACAGGTTCAGATCCCCAACACAGACCTAGCACTGCTTGTCAAGCCATGCTGTGGTGGCATCCCACATAAAATAGAGGAAGATTGGCACAGATGTTAGCTCAGCAACAATCTTCCTCATACACACACAAATAATAATAACAGCTACAGATTTTTTGCCATTCCTTCTATGTCCCCAGAATCTGTACAGATTTGTGACACAGAAGTGATGCTATGTGACTTCCATGGTGAGGTCATATGAAGCCATGCAGCTTCCACCTGATCTCATCAAACACTCACTGTGGATGATCCCTTCAGGTACTTCCTCTCAGAACCAGCCCCTCTGCTGTGAGAAGACAGGCCACACGTAAGTGTCTCTGGTCTCTAGTCCCAGCTGAGCCTATCCTTTAGTTCTCTCTGACCAGGGGCCAAAGAGTTGAGTGAAGGTGCCCACAAATAGTTCCAGCCCCCCGCCATTCAACTCCTCCCAGCTGAGACCTTCCCCTCCTCAGCCCAGACATCAAGAAGCAGACCAGACACCTCTGCTGTGGCAGGCAGAATTCTCAGGTGGGCCCCAAGATCCCCACACACTCCCCCTTTGTACGCATCCCGTATAATTCCCTTCCTTGAGTGTGTGGGGAGGAGGGGCTGTGAATACGGTGGGATATCTCTCCCGTGACTGTGTTATGTGACAAAGCGAAGGGAATTTGCAAAGTTAATTAGGATCCCAGATCAGATGATTTTGAGTTAACAAAATGGGAGATTATCCAGGGTGGGCCTGGCTTAATCAGGAAAAAAGCTTTAAAAGAGGGATTGGGCCCTTCCTGAGGAGAAAGATTCCTTTGCCAGCCTTGAAGAAGGAAGCTGTCACGTTGTGAGAGGGCCACGTGGCAAGGGACTGCCACTGGCCTTCAGGAGCTGAGAGTGGCCCCCACTCACGCAGCAACAGATAACTGACACAAGCAGTCGCCAGTTTCATTGCATTCCTCCCCCTGGTGTGGGAGGAACACAGACAAGGTAGTAAATAAGCAAAATGTGGAGTGTGTCGGATGGGGACAAGTGCTGGGAGATGATGACATCTGGGGTTCCAGTTTTAGACTGAAAGTTTCAATCTAGATGCTCAAAATATTTAACAACTACAGATGCTTGAGGAACACTGACCAGGCAGAACAGATGCCAGCCACAGTGCTGGAGCAGGATCCCGGAGGGCCCTTGCCATGCCGGGCATTAATTGTTTCGTTCTGGGCTCATGTATTTATTTGTATGTTCTTTAACCCAGTAGGAATAAAAAGTCCTGGTATCCGTGTCCCACCTCCTTCATTAATTCATTTAACCCTCTGCTCAACAAGTGTTTGCTGGACACCTGTCGCATTAAGCCTGAGCACCACGCACTGATCTCCTGGGCCTGTGGTCCAGCGGAGGAAACGAGACACATCCGTGACGATCGCTGAGCTGCAGCAGCGCTAGGTCCAAGAGGACGGCTGCCTTTCCCTGTCTCACCTGCCAGACTGTGGCTGCAGGATGAGAAAGGCGAGGGAAGCTGGGATGACCAGGAAAGCTTCCGGAGACGGAGACGTGCGAATGGCGCTGCATCTTGAGGGATGGGCATTTCCATAGGGAACCTGACTCGTCTTTGATTGCCCCCTAGTGCCCCAAACAGGGAATGTAAATGTGTGGAATGTGTGCCAACCCCTAGACCCTACAGCAGACAGCTAACTGATGACGGCTCTGTTCCCAGACTCAGCCTGAGAATCCCTCTCGACACGTTTATAGCCATTGCTAAATGATCAGAGATGACACGTGAAATAAAACCTATAAGCCACCTCTGGTAACTTAACATTTTGGACACGGTAGGTGATAGTGCTAGTTAATTAATCAATAGCCCACCTAGGGAGAAAGAGGACACCAGTCTCAGAAGGAGAACGACTCTAGTGAGAGAAGGGAGGGTCCAGGAACGGAGTTTTATACAGTGTGAAAGCTCCGGCTTATCCCTTCACCCATAAGCTTCTTTCATTCAAAGAAAGACAGTCTTGGTTGGGGGTTTTGAAGTCGTACCGAGCTAGGTTCAAATCCTGGGCTTTTCATTTATAATCTACATGATCTGAAGCAGTTAATTCATCCCTCTGGATCTCAGTGTTCTCATCTATTAAATGGGAATAATAATGCCTATCTTGTATAGTTGCCTAAGAAGTTTAAAATCAAATAATGTATAAATCCTGTTCCACGAATTTAGATACATGAGAAATGGCATATTATGTTGTTAAATTAAATCCAACCTCAATCCTCCAGCCCAACAAGCTGGAAATCCAGTCTTTGCCGTCCTGAGGACTCCACTTCACACTGCCCTCTCCACAAGGCCGCAGAGAGCCCCTCTAGAGTGCACCGCACAGTCCCTGTGCCTTACCTTCACAAGGCCGAGCAGAGAACTTTCTTCTGCCACTTCTCAGCCCTGTCACGTGCTCTGAGGACAGAAAATGCCCAACAGCTACCTGTTTGGGATGGGGGCCAGGAAAAACACGGTGGGAACCACAACCAAACCATTGGGTCTGTGAGTGGCCTTGCTGCGTCTACAAAGCCTCTGGCATACTCCCTGACAGCTGGTGCATGTCAATCATTTCTTCATTTATTCAACAAATACAAGTCCCTACTACTTGCCAGATACTGTTTTTGAACTGAGGGTTTCTCAGCTTCGGCACTGTGGAGCTGTTGGGCCGCATTCTTTACTGGTGGGGTGGGGGACTGTCCTGTGCATTATAGGATGTTTGGCAGCATCCTTAGCTTCTACCCACCAGAGGCCAGTAGTAGCCTCCATCCCAGTCGTGTCAACCCAAAACGTCTCAGACATCGCCAGTGTGTCCTGGGGGGAGACTGCCCCTGGCTCAGAACCCTGCTGGAAGTAAGAGAAAATCCTACCCACAGGGAGTTTACCTTCCAGTAGGAGGAGAGACAGTAAACAAACAAATGTATTTATAACATAAGTTCAGGTCTGGGGGGTGGAGGACTGATAGTTCCATTCCTCTGTGCTTCTCTGAATAAATAAGAGCCAAGAACCACTCTGAAGACAGTAGCATAGGCATCAGACCCCGATGAAAAGATATTTCATTGATAAGCAAAAATCACAGGAATGGAAATTGAAATGGTCTGGAATAACATCAGAAAGAAATGGGGTTATCATTTAAATAACTATATTGAAGGATCAGCGTTCATCTCTTTTGGGCATATCCTTGTGCATGAAAAAATAACCTCATCCACAGAAGCACAGGACACCCACTCAGTAATGGGAACAATTTCTCCTGCCTTCTCTCCAGCTCTGGGCTATTCTTTTGAACACTTTGGGGAGAAGTGAGAGAGTGTCCACACTCACTGAACCTTTAAATTATGAAATAAGGCAAGAGCACATAATAATAAAGAATAATTTGGAACATCACTGAAATCATTTTGATCATAATGTCACTAAATGAGGTCAAACTTGGTTTTAAACAACTAGATTTAAAATTTTCCTATGTGCATAGCTTTTATACAATCTATAAAACTAAAGCATATTTATAAATATAAGCAAAACTGCAAAACTAATGAAATTCAAGTTACATAGTGGCTGTGGTTTTGCTAAAACTAGCTTGCCATTCGAAACATGCCCAAGTTCCATGTGGCTGCCAGTACCCCGGTGAGCTGTGCCATGATTCCCTTCTCCCACCTCTTTTCTCTCTTAGAATTGCCATGAAACCTCTGTCCTTAGAGTGAGCAGTAATATAATTTGACCTTCCTATGGTGTCAACACATCATTTTCTTGTTAGGTCTGCTGCTTTTCTTCTTTCCTCAGTAGCCCACTAAAATTACCCAATCTAAACCCAAATGCAAACTTAGAGAAACACACACAGGACAACACCAGGTTATAAGGTGGTCATCTGAGAGTCCAGAATATGCTTATCCTGCCTTTTTCTCTTCTTTTCCAAGATTATCGTAAAACCCTAAATTAGAGCCTTTTATAGAGAACCCTAGGGCCCCTGACAGTACATCCTTGGAACCCAAAACCCCAATTTGAGAGGCACTGGTATAATGGCTAATGACATCAGAATCAGAATGTCCAGGATTGAAAATTCTGGCTCCATCACTTACTAGAAACATTTTGACGAGTGGCCATTAAAGGACCACGTGCCACGCAAGACAGGGTCTCACGAAATTTACATCTGAACAAAGCAGGCCTGGAGCAAAACTGTGAGGTCATTTGTTTCTGCTCCCCTCCCGCTGCCTTTCCGAGGCCTCTCATCCTCTCCAGGCTCCTTGACACCAGCACTGCCGGAGACACAGTCTAGCTCCCAGTGAGCCGTCTGCTCATCGTTCTGCCTCTGCTTACCCCACTCCTGAATCTCCTCCAAAATACTGGGGCAGAATGGTTATTTGTTGACTTTTAAAATCCACTTATTGAGCAACTACTGTATGCTAGGCACTTTGAATACTTAATTTTATTTAATCCTCTCAACAAGCCAGCAAACCAGGTACTGGTAATCCGCAGCTGCAGAAACCACTGCATCTCTGATGCCAAGCACAGTCTGTGAAACAGCAAGAGCTCCACCCACGTTTATTGAATGAATAAATGCCACCTTGACTGAGGTTACAGAGCTAGGAAGTGGAAGAGACGGGATTCAACCCCAAGATTGACTCCATGGCTTTTAATGTTCTTTCCTCTGTACTTGGGGCCAGCACACGGTATCCAAAAAGGGCCAGATAGTAAATATTTAGGCTTTAAGGGCCATACAGCAACTGCTCAACTCTGCCATTGTAGCACAAAAGCAACCACAGACAAGATACAAACTCATGAATGTGATTGCATTCCGATAAAACTTTACGTATGGATACCGAAATTTGAATTTTATATAATTCTCACGTCATGAAATGTTATCCTTCTTTTGATCTTTTTCCAACCTTTTACAAGTGTAAAAGCTGTCCTTACCTTATGGGCTGTGCAAAAATGGACAGTGGACAGCATTTGGTCCCCAGGCCATAGTGTGCCAACCTCTACTCTACCCTAGGCTGCCACCCAAGCTGCCGACGCTCTTAAGCCCTCCTCCCAACCAAATGGCATGAATGGAATTCTGGATGGTAGAATTTCAGACCCCGACCAGTTAAACGGGATCAAATCTTTCAACTGCCTCTGAAGTGGTGCCATGCAGGCAATGGCCTCTCTCCCAAAAAGCAGGTGGAAGCCCATGACTTCTTCTCGGTGTCCGCTATACACAACATCTTTCCCCTAACCATAGCTCTGCACAGTGACTTTCAAAAAACTTCTAGATTATTTCAGGATGAAGCCAGGTGCTAAATCACAAAGTTGGTCCACTCCAAGAGGGCAATTATCTGATCTGTTAATGAAAGAGCAGTCACATATCATAGGAAAATCTCATCTGGTATATTCATTACAGACGAAATTAAGATAAGTGAAACTTGCTTCATCTCCTTATTAAGTCCGAAAAATGACTGCATATATTTTCCAGAGAAGAGGCTGTTTAGAAGACGAACCTCTATGATATTTTACAAATGTAGTTTTCATTTTCTTTTTACCAAGGAAATTCAAAATAACTTGTCTCACTGTAAGTCACAGTAACTCTAGTTGTTTTTTCTCTCTCCAAATGAGACATTGCCTGACATCTAACATGTGGCAAGATCTGAGAAAAGTTTCCGCAAATTGGTAAAATTCTTTCTACATGAATATGTAATGTAATCTTCTTGTTAAACAAGAACAGATAATTTCTCCCAAAATGAATGAAATAAAGGGGCATAGAAAGAATAAATAATTCTAATACTGTTCTTTAATTCTGCTTGTAATTTTCCAAATTCCAGACTGATGGCAACATAGTGGGCCTATTCTACTACACGATATTTCAAAATGTTCATGCTTGTTGGGGAAACCCACAGGGTCAGTAGTTACTAAAAAGCCCAAAAATGTGGTAAATTTGCATCATTTTATAGCAAAAGTCATTATTTTGTCCTATTTGTCTATATTTTTTACGCCTATATTCAACAAACATTTATTGAGCACCAACTATGGGGCCAGGCATTGTGCTAAGTGCAATTGACGATCCTATAAAAACGTAATCTTTGTCCTCAAGGAACTCATAGTTTAAGTAAGGAGAAGATGACAATAATGATGATAATGTGGATGACGTTAAGCACATAGTCACTGATTAAGTATGTGGCATTGTGCTAAATGGTCTACCTATATAACCTCATGTAGCGAGACTCCCCCACACCCAGATAACTTACAAGATGGGAGTTATCATTATTCCCACTTTACAAACTAAAAAACTGAGGCTTTATCTGGCTCACTAACTAGCCCATGGTTATTTAGCTGGTAAGTAGGTAGAGCTGGGATACGAACCCAGGCAGACTGACTCCAGAGCCTGTTAAACTAGCAGTTGTCCATAAATAGCCATAACACAATGTTGAAAGTGGTGCACATTCTGAGAGACGGCCGATAAAATGCCACAGCAGTTGAAGGCAGAGGTAACTTTTGACTAGACAGACAACCAAGGGAGACCCCATGGAGCCGGGATGGAGGAAATTTTGAAACAGGGAGAAGAGAGGAAGGAAATTCTATGCAGAAGGAACAGCATGAGCAAAGGCACAGAGATGTGAAGCACAGGGCAGCTTTTAGGAAATGGCAGGTGCATCCAGTATGGTGCCAACTACACATTAACGGGTGAAGCAGGAGAAAAGGTGAAAAGGCAAGAGAGGGTCCACTCTCAGAACGCCACTGGAAGAGGACATTTGTATGATGCTTTAGAGCACACAAGATTCCATGAGGCAGCCAGTATCTTCATTTAATAAAAGAGAAAACTGAGGATCAGAGTGACAAGTTACCGGCCCACGGTCATGCAGCCAGCAAGTTCTAGATCTCGTGAATTTATTAAAAATATATTCCGTAGCCCAGGTACTGTGCCAGGTACTAAAGACAACCGTGAACCAGACACAGCCATTGCCTTCACAGCACCGCCATCCAGGTAGGAAAGACCACCAACTTAATCAGGTCATCACAGTCAGCCACGGTGTGTGCTCCAGCGTCAGAAGTGCAAGGTGCGCTGAGCCTCACAGCCCAAGGACCCAGCTGGACGCGGGGCAGGCCTCAAGAACAAAGTGTCATGTAAGCCTAGACCTGAGAGATGCACAGGAGTTGACTTGACCCTGGGGGTGCCTGGGGGAGAGCATTTGGTGGTGAGGAATATTCCAAGCAGAGTGTAAAGGCCCAGAGTGGGGAGAAAATGTGGCATCTTCCAGACAGCAAGGAGTTTAAAGGAGAGAGTCAAGAAAGCAGAGGCTGGGGTGGTTGGTAGACACCAGATTCTGAGGACAGGGGTGCAGCCACGGAGGGGTTTTAAGCAAGAGGTGAGAAGGTAGGAGGGGTGACATGGTTAGACTTAGGCATCAAAAGGACGGTAAAGCTGTAAAAGACAGCGAGGATTAGATAGAAAAGGATGTGGGCCTGTCTGAAGGCATTTGGAACTCCAACCCAACACTATTTGACTCGAAGACCACTGCCTCCTGTTTCTTGGGAGGCAACAGGGCATCCATGAAGCTTTGAAGGAGGTGAGTGACATCGACAGATCTATCAGCCTGGAGCTGTGTGGAGGAGGCAGCAATGACTCATTCATTCTTTTGGGGGTTTTTTCTTTTTTTTTGCAGGGAAAGTTTCTCCCTGAGCTAACATCTGTTGCCAATCTACCTCCCTTTTTTTTTCCTTCTCCCCAAAGCCCCAGTGCATGGAGGTATATCATAGTGTAAGTCCTTCTAGTTCTTCTATGTGACCCACAGCCACAGCCACAGCACGGCAGCTGACAGACAGTGATGTGGTTCCGCCACCGGGAACTGAACCCAGGCCACTGAAGCACAGCATGCCAAACTTTAACCACTAGGCCATCAGGGCTGGCTCTATTTTTTGTTTTTTTCATTTTATAAATATTTGTCACTGCCTGTCACATGCTAGGCACTGTGCAGTAGTTTTAGGTATGGAAATAGCAAGGAGGTATGTCATTAGCAGAGCTGCAAACACTTTTCTAAAGTCCGTTGTCTAATATTCCTTTCAGACCCATTTGAAAGCCCTCATTCAAAAAGCTTTCCCATCTCTGCCCTTCTAATGCTACTTAAAACCTTCATTAGCAGGGGCCGGGGCGGCCCCGTGACCAATTGGTTAAGTTCACGTGCTCCACTTCATTGGCCCAGGGTTTCACCGGTTTGGATCCTGGGTGTGGACAAGGCACCGCTCATCAGGCCATGCTGAGGCGGCATCCCACATGCCACAACTAGAAGGACCCACAATTAAAATATACAACTATGTACTGGGGAGCTTTGGGGAGAAGAAGAAGAAGAAAATTAAAAAGATTGGCAATGGATGTTAGCTCAGGCACCAATCTTTAAAACAAAAACAAAAACCTTCTTAGCATAGCCACTTAGTCCGTCCCCACTGTCGCCAGCCCCACCGCTGCTACTTCAATCTTCCACTGAGCACCGCATGCCCGTCTCATCTCCAGCGTCCTCGAGACTCGCACCCGCATTGTTTTTACGTTCTGGGTGGCCTAAAGCAGGGCTGGACCCAGAGCAGCGCTCGGCTAAGAGGGCTGAGTGGCTGGACGGATGAAGGCATGGACAGGATTGCACGAGCACCACCTTCAGAAGGCTCACTGCTCCATTACTTTTCATCCCAGGTTCCATTCTCCTCGTCATTCCCCGGAGACCGTATTACAGACACGTTTTAACTTACAAAATTTTTAAAAATCAGCCCTGTATCCACCATAATGCCATCCCCAGTCATTACAAATCTTGATTCTTATAAGGTGCATGGAAGGCCGGAGGGCTTGGATTATAAACACCATGGTGTCAGTGTTGTAAGAGTGCAAGGTAATTCAAGAGACAAACAGATTTGTATCCCCAACATTTAAAAGCACCTACTGTGTGTGGAACATGCTCTGCATCTGCTGATGACCACCTATTTCCTACAGGGAAAAGGGAACACGCATTAAACCCTTCTTATGTGCCAGTAAATGTATGAGGAGTAGTATTCGCACTATTTCACTTTTAAGCTTCATGGTAAAACAGTAGGATACAAGCAGGATTTCTTCCACTGCTCAGATCTTTAGTTGACCACTGGATACAACCTGATTGAGTGAGTGAGGACCATGTTTCGCATCCTGTGGACTTCAGTTGGTCATCACGCAACTGTAACAGTGAGTGAGCTCCTGCCCTTTAAAGAGCTGGTGTCCCCGGAGGAGAGCAACATGCAGCAGCCTCGAGCAGCTGGCTTAACGTCCTTGGCCTTGTGTTCTCTTGTTAACCGTCTGTAGCGATGAGCTTTGCTGCTGTTTATTTTACAGGTCCAGAAACATGCTTCTTTTGATCTGGTTTTATACTGTGTTCATAATTTGGTGACTTTGAGGTTCCATTTCAATCCCTCAGTTTATGATTTTTAGCTTGCAATAACAAAATATCCTTGTATTAGTTTCCTAGGGTTGCCATAATAAATTATCACAAATTTGGTGGCTTAAAACAACCAAAATCAATTTTCTCATAATTCTGGAGACCAGAAGTCCAAAATTAAGGCATTGGCAGGATTGATTCTTCCTGGAGGCCCCGAGGGAGAACCCACTGCCTGCCTCTCTCCCAGCTTCTGCAGGCTGTCGGGAATCCTTGGCGTTCCTTGGCTTGTAGACGTGTCACTCCAGTCTCTGTCTCTCTCTTCCTGCGCCCTTCTCGTCTGTGTCTGTGTGTATTTCCTCTTCTGTCTCCTATGGAAACACGTATCATTGGATTTAGGGCCCACCCGGTTCATCCAGGATGGTCTTATCTCCGGATCCTTACCTCAATTACGTCTGCAAAAAGCCTTTTTCCAAATAAGGTTCTCAGGGGGGCATATCTTTTGGGGCAGGTGGAGAGTAGACACTATTCCATTTGCTACAATGCTTAAAGCTATTCTGTTTTAACACAAACTTTAATATTGAAAATTCCACAAGAAAAAATAATTATTATTACAAGTCTGAAATTCTGGAGCTCCTCACTCCTTTTTTTCCTCCACTGAAATAATTGTTTTGTAATGAAACTTTTGTTATAAATGAACAAAGAATGCATATAAATGAATAAGTAACCCAAGCTTTCACAGGATTGTAACTAGTGGTATAAATGAGTCAAGATCTGTAAAGCACTCAGAAGTACACCTGACTCATAGAATGCATTATAAGATTTAGATAAATAACAAAATTAGCGGTGTGCTATAGAAGAGCAGGCTGTATTGGTGTCCCAGTTTACAGAGAGGGTAACAGGCAGCTTAGGGGACTCAGGTACCAGCCCAAATACTGAGAGGCCAGGACTCAAACTCGTGTCTGACTCCAAACCCACGTTCTTCCTCTGCACCGGGGCGTCCTCGGGGGCTGGGGGGAAGCAGCTGAAGGGCAGCATGGCTCTGCTCACAATGGCCCTGGACCTTCGTCAGGTTGGTCCACCAGAGAAGGAAAGTTCACCAGAGGAAGTCCTGAGGCGAAGTCAGATGTCAGTTACCGTGAGACCGGTCTGAAATTCGCTGAGATGTAGGAGACATGAAAGTCTGAGAGAAGACAGCAAGCAGTTCGGGGGCTGGTGGAATGAAAAAGGGAGGAGATGAAAACAGAGAGTCTGGCGAGGCACCGGGCAGGGGACCGCTCACGCCACCCCGGAGCCGAGGCCGTTGCGGGCCGGGCCTCCCTGCAGGGAGTCCTTGATACCACGTTCTTCATAAAGGCCGAGTGAAGGGACACTGACGGCGTCTGAGGTGCAGAAGAGGGGCTGTGTCTCATACCCCACAGCACAGCACCAGGAATGAAAGGAGGAGCAAAGGATCCCACCGCCTGGGTTTCAGAGAGAAATGCAAGCCCAGCACCTGAGACACGCAGCATCGAGGCAAAGCAAGGGCACCGCTACTCGTTTACAGAGACGTGCCCTCTCCTACTTGTCTAAGTTTTCCAGATTTTCTAGGCACTACATACTCTCATTTTATCGTAGAAACACAAACAATAACTATTTTAATGGGACTCTATCAAAAAATGAACATTCTTTGTAGACCACACACTCTGATGGGAACCCACACTGTATCAGCTGAGAACTAAAAGAGGTCAAAGAGATAAGGGGGAAAACATACAGAAACATCAAGATAAATAATAATAGGAATAAGGAGTCCATGGCATTTGAGTAAGGTGACTATATCTGTTACGTTCAGAACTTTCATTAGGAGACGGAGAGTACTAAATGGAATGACGAGGCAGAGGAGCGGCTAAATGAACACTTTGAATCAGTATTTATTGGAGAAGACAATGGGGAAATTCCTGTTCCAAGGACACATTTTATGGCAAAGCCGAGAACGGCCTTGACAGAGATTCTTCGGTCTCTGAGGAGAGAGGTATGGAGCAACTTGAGGGACTCTGTGCAGTAAATCATTGGGACCAGATGGTATTCATCCATGGGTTCTGAATGAGATAAAGTGGGAAATCATGAGTTCAGTGACAAGGATATATAATAGAGGCTTAAAAACAGCCAATATCCCTGAAGATCGTGAAGTCATTAATATGGTGTCACGTATGTGTGGGGTGTGTGCGTGTGTGTGTGTGTGTGCTCCTTGCATGTTCTGGGACCTTTGGGTGGGATGAAGGAGATTTTCTTTTTTTAAGTACCAAGAAAGATTCCTTGATAAAACAAAGAATAGAAGAGTTTTAGGTGGTGAAAAGAGCATCAAAAGATAAGAGACAGAATTTCAGAGATGTTTAATAACATTGAAGCAGTGATTTTCCGGGTTCTCTGGGAGATGCTGGGGCTATGCGCCTTCTGTCTAACTGGAAGGCTCACAGCCTCGTGACTTTGCTTATTCTCGTGGTCCTGCTGCTGGCTTCGGATGGGACTGGTGATGTGTAGGGTCTTCAAACACTGCCAGGGGTGACAAGAAACATCTGGTAACTTTTTCTCCCTTGAAAAATCATAACATTTCAAGTTGTTTGGCAAAATTTGGGGGGCTGAAAAGCAGGGATAGACTTTCACCTCCATCTCACAGGAGCAAATTTCTAGACCCTAAGAATTCTCTGGTAATGATAATGGCTAAAATTTGTTGAGTGCTTACTATGCATCAGGATCTTGCCCAGGTTTTACCTCTATCATCCATTTAATTCTCATAACAGTTAATAAGTGGTAGACCAGAATTTTAATCTTTGTAGTCCAATTCCAAGTTCATGCTTTTAGCCATTCCTCTATACTGTTCTCTATATGCATGTTTTATTTATAAAAGGGAATCAAAAGTTTTACAAAACAACCCTTGCCCTTGTTACGTGTAATCCTCTTCTGTTTCATTAAAAGAAGGATGGTCTCAAATCCTCAGATTGATTTCACAGCCACCAATGGGGCACAGCCTACAGTTTGTTTAGAGAAATAGGAGTAAATAAGTCAACGGCCATGTTCTCTTTGACTTAGAAGAATTCTAATGCTAACTGAAAGCTCTGGTATAAAATCTCAGTACACTGATAAAGGTGATCAGACCGCCTGTAAACTGGCTTGGACCATTTCACGATGCTTTTAACACGGGGACAGGCACACATCTCCCATCACTCTTGTGTTTCTCCCTAAGTACGATGCTGAGTCACGTCCTCTAGCTGCTTTCCCGGGAGAGCCCCAACAGTTAAAAAGTTATTACTTATGTTGATCAGAAATCTGACCACGGAAACAGTAGCCACTGATTCTAGTTCTACCTCTCGGAGACACACCGGATAGCCGAGCAATTCCCCTACCCAGCATCCTTCAAACATTTGGAATGCATTCATGTTCCTCCTGGATGTTTTCCTCTTTGGAATAAACGTTTCTAGATCTTTCAACCATGTACGAATACAGACAGGAAACTCAACCCAAGAGGCCAAGCAGGAGGCGGCTTCCTCAGCTTACACAGTAGAAGAGGCCAAGGATTGTTCTAGCTCTGGCATGGCTTGATCTGGGGCTGAGGTAATGTCGCCAGGTAGACCTATTCCTCTTAGCATCGCCTTTCTCCATGTTGGCTCCAGGCCCCCTTGTAACACAGCTGAAGCAGCCACAGACCTCATACCTTCTCATGAATAAAGTCCAGCAAATAAAGTGAGTTTCTTTCCCAGAAGTTTCAGCAAAACTTCTCTTCTATCTTATTGGCTCTGATTGGGCCATGTGCTCAATCTTCCGGCTATTACCATGGCCAGTGGCCCTGAACGCTTTGATTAGCCACGCTTAAGCCACATGCCTGCCATGGAGACATATGGACTGAGAGAGTAGAGGGGTGGTCTTCAATGGGGAGATTTTGGGGGTGGGGTATGGGTTAAATAGAGGCTGGCTGATAAAAAGACAATAGCTGTCCATTAGAAACGGTTGCTCACGTTTCACAGTTTCGACCCACTTCAACCAAGCAGCCTACCAAGGACCAAAATAAAACCGATCCCTCAGCCTTGGGACTTCTCCCGTGCTGCAGGGAGACGGGGTGGACTGGGCTAGATGCCACAGTTCTGTCTACCCACACACCAAGGGGATGCCCCAGTAGGAATCCCACGTATTGCTCAACTGTCACCGCCTCTGTGTCGCTGTGTCCTTCGGGCAGAGCCACTCACTCCCTTCACAGAGCTCCTACTGGCACTTCTGCTCCACTGCAATGACTCATGTTGCCATCTTATGTTCCTCCCGACTATGAGTTCCTTGAAGACATGGATGTTTCAATACACTTCTGCATCCCTCGCACCCAGAACAACGCCTGACGAAGGAGGCAAATGAGGCCTGCTGCTGGAAGGAACCATCCTGAGATCACAGAAGAGGACGCCCCACAGCAACCATGTGAGATCAACCTGGGCCTTCCCCAGTCTGTGTGGGTGTCAGGGTCCACACCCATAAAAATCACTGAAAACAACGTACCAGATTCCCTGACACCCGGGGCCCGGGTGGTGACAAAGAAAAGCTGAGCATGAGGCATAGGTGGTCCAGGAAGGTGGGGAACTATCAGACAGACAGACTAGGTACTGTGGACGGTGATTACGGACTGAGACAGCTACATCACAAACAGGTCAGAAACGTTAGAGACTGCAGTCCCAGAGCTCAGTGGCTTACCGAGTTGGTAGGAATGGAGTTAAGGACTCATCCTGTTGGCTCTGCTGCTTTCTAAACTGCCAGGGGTGCCGGGAAAGAGGAGAAGGGAGGGATGAGACTGGAGAAAACTGGCCTTGACCATGGCCAGTACCAGACCTGATTTCCCACCCTCGGTTGAGGTGGGAAGAAGAGACTCATCGATAGGTATCTACCTAGCACCCCACACGAGGTACTAGGACCATGATGACGAGCGACACCAACACAGCCCCCGTCGCTGGCCTCACATGCTGTGGCCAGGGCTTCGAGGATTACTTTACCCTGCCTCGCATGTGTGAGACTGGGGCAACACTTACAAAATGCCTCACGCTCCTCAGATAAAAGAAGTTACATAAATGAAGACACTCAACTGAGAAAGTTGCTGTGTTTATTAATCTTTTAAAGCACCGATGTTAATAGCAGGATGCTGTGATGTCAATGTTAATCCCTTGCCTCAAATAGGGAGTCAAGCCAGAGAAGTACGAGGGAAAACAGAAGCTAACCCTCAACCAAGACCCGGCCCACAGCAACGTTACTACTGGTTACAATGTTACAACAACGTTACAACAACAGCTACTGTACAAGTTACTACATGCCCACTGGCCCCAGCCTCCTACAGGAGGCAAATCAGAACCGTGCCCCTTGCTGTGCGTCCTCTGACCCCTCACAGGCAGTGAGCAGGTTGCAGGCACCAGAGGTAGCAAAGAATGGTGATGATGTTTCTTTCTGCCTCTTAAAGACAATCGTTATTCCTGGAATGACAATTTGTAAGCTCACCCTAATTACGACCAAATTGATTAAGAGATGCATAATCTAAGGATTAACATTCAGGCAAATACTGCTTAACTTAGCCACCAAGGACTCAGGAGGAAACAGCTGTGTTGTTCAGGAAGCTGTCTGGAATAAAAGAGCGATTTTTGCCGGTAAAGTCCAGGCTTAGCAAATTATTTAGTGTCATCTTTCTTATTTGAACTCCCAAACTGGAAACTTCCTGGGATCAAATATTCTGAAGACACAGCTCCGGTGTCTAGGGAAGGGCACCCGCATTGCAGACTTCAGAGGCAGTCTTGGGCCCCAGCCCTGCCTGGATCTCAGCCTCGGAGATCCCATCAGCAAAATAGGGATCATAATCCAGACCTCACAGGGCTGTCATGAGGAAGCAACAGCAACATACATAATGTTCGCAGCTCAGTGCCTCGAATTAAGGGCTTTTCCATCAATGTTTGCTCCTTTCCCGCCTCCCCTTCTTTACTAGTACTTTCTACAAACTTTTTAAAGCTGTGTTTTTCTAGCTACTAAACTGTTCAAGGTAAGTAAATGAATGAAGTATTCATTCTTTTTAGGAAAGGAAATTTTTTTCTTTTGTTACGTTCCATGACATAAGTACCTTTACCAAAAGCCTAAGAATGATGCTGAGAAAAACCAAAAGCAAGGCGAATACTTGTGGGGGTTCCCCATGTAAGTTAAAAAGTCATTCTTCCACAGAAAGTCAATGAGGGAGCAAGGAGGAAGATGGGGAAACAAAAATTTGGGGTATCTACTACATAATAGACACTTTGTCAGCCTGTTAGATACATTGTCTCATTTAATAAACACAGAAAAGTCTTGGTACTTCTACAGACATCAAATCTCAGCTCTGCTCCTTACTAGCTGTGTGACCTTGGCAAGTTACTTGAGCTTTCTGTGCCTCAGTTTCGACATTTGTAAAAGGAGGAAAATAATAGCACTTACCTCATAGAGTTGTTAGAATTAGATAAGTTAATACATGTAAAACTCTTGGCACAGTGCCTGGAACATGTTAAGTATCCAATAAATGTTAGTTCTTGGCAACAATCATAGTGAGAATGAGAGTTGCAATAACAATACTTAAAAGTCCTTAACATCAAGGGTGACACATAGTAGATGCCAAATAAATGCTATTACTTAGATAATGAAAGTAAAACATCGCTTTAAAAAGTATTCTCCTTCACCAAGTTTATTGTGTATGGAAGCTGCCTCTCTGTCGGCAGAAACAGGTGAACATCCGCTCTGGCTTTATTTTATAGATGACCGAATCAGAAGACAACGGATTTCCTGCTCCGTTTACATCAATCTCTTCTGGAGCCCATGGCGAGTTGGACAAATGCTCTGACATCAGGCCACAGGCAGAACCCCCAGGTAGCAATTCCCCGGTGCCCTACAACACCAGGTGCACGCCTCCCTGCCCCCCGCGGGCTGGGATGGGGGTCTCCTCTGTGTTCCTCAGAGCTCCATCCTCTCTGGGCCTCTCCTGTCTTTACCTCCCGCTCCTCTGTGTGCACGCTGAGATTCCCAGAACACACCGCCGCTCACGTGCCCTCCCCAGGCCTCGTCTCAGCTTCACTAACTGCTTCGGCTTCTCTGTAGCCGAGCTGATCGGTCTGAGCCCACAGGAGATGTTCAAAATGTGTTTGCTGACTGCAGGAAGGACTTCGAACCGCAGAAGAGTCTGTGCGCCGCAGAAATCACGTGCTGCCCAGACTTGGGCTCGCTGCAGAGCTTCCCTCTTGGGTCGTGTCCGCGCGTAGCTTCAATCAGAGAAGAAGGTGCGTCTCCCACTTTTCACTGTGTGACAGCGGAACAGTTCAGGTTACCACGTAAACACTCGCAAAAGCAGCCCAGCTCAGGCACGGACAAAGAGGAAGGAATAGAACATCTAGATGCTTCGAACAACATGGAACACGGAGGCTTGATCCAAAATGGACTTTTCCAAACTATTTTACAAGCAACCCATGCAGCAATCGAAGTGCTCACACAGCCAGTGCTGTGGGGAACGCAAGAAATGTTAGATCTGTTCTTCGCCCTCAGAGGGCTTATGTGCAGTTGTGGAAGGAGGCACAGAGGCGTTCAGAGTATTTCAGCGAGAAACTGGTGACACCGAGAAAGCGCCACTGTAATCCTGAGAAACGAATTCGTCTGAGCCAGAATGCAAAAAGCTTGTAATAAAAAGTGTGAGTTCTCAAAGTACAAAAATACCATAAAATTCACTTTAGCCAGGTTACTAACTTTTCCCCAAATTTATAATTTTATACATATTTCATGCAGGGTGTAGAATAACCTAGCTATGTTATACTATATCCTATATTCTTATGAATACTGTTAGAAAATATGTACTCACACGAACTACAAAGCTGTAACTCAACATTTCAACACCTAAGGCTTTAAAAAAATTATAGAATTTTAGAGCTGATGCTAATCGTTTCTGACCTCAAATAGAGCCAAACTCTTCTATTTCCTTTTCCAGAAAGTTAAGGAACACCTAAAACTCAAAAATATGATTAACCCAGTCTGTGGATTATCCAGCGTGCTTGCTTCCTAACGGAGAGCTGCCTGGCTTCTCGCCTTTGCACGGGAGGCACTTGGAAGTGATCTCGGCAGAGTTCTTGGCATGAGGTAAGCGCTCAGTAGCTATTACTGCTGCTGCTAGTACTGTTACTCTCGTTACTATTACTACTGTGACTGCTGCTGCTGTTAGTACTGTGACTATTATTACTGCTGCCACCATTTGCTCATTGTTCCCTAGCACCCCTACCTCGCAGGGGACTGGCAACATGAATACATGGACGTGAAACCAAACACACCTGAATATGTGAACTTGGATGGAAAAACCTTACATCTTTACTTTCACTAACCTCTACCCCAAATTTACCATTTCCTCCCATTATAAATGTAGACAACAAGCCATAGTACCTGTGACTGTCATGAGTAGAAATCACAGATACTTTCCTGTCACTTTACAGTTGTTGCAGAAACATCATTTCTGCTCATCAGCACTTCTCACCACTGCAGCTCACTGTTTAATGCATTAATAAGGAAGCATATTACTACTACATCACAAATCTGGAATTTTTACTACTTTGATAGTTGCATATATAACATATAATTGACTTTCTTTGCAATCTTATGTATTTTGTTTGATTCATCTAAAAACATGATGCTGAGAAAGATTCAGTAGGCTTCAGCAGACTGCCAAAGGGTCCATGGCACAAAAAAGGCTCGGAACTCCTCCCACGGTTCACTCACAAACCTTCGCCCCAGCCACCCTCTCTGCCCAGAACTCCCTCCCTCCTTTTCCTATTGACTCAGATCTGCCCTCTTTGTGAAACCTTCCTCTCCCTCCCGCCACTCAAAACAAAGTGTTTACTGCACACACTTCCTGAGTTTGTCCCTCTCTTTCACTAGCTATATGATCTTGGGCAAGCTATTGAACTTCTCAAACTCACCTTCCTTACTTGTGAAATGGAAATGCTAGTAGCATATGGAATACTAAGAAGGGTGGCGAAGACTAAGCAAGATTATGCAGATTAGATGCTTTGCGGAATGTCTAGAATGACATGCCATTCCTAAACTTTTTGGTTTCAGGACTTTTTTATTTTCTTAAAAATTTCTGAGAACCCCAAAGAGCTTCTGTTTACGTGAGTTGTAGCTACAGATATTTATGATACTCAAAGTTAAAGCTGAGAACTTTTTAATGGTTCTTCATTAATTCATTTAAAAATAACAGTAATAAACTTTGTTACATGTTACATAAATTACATGTTAACATAAATAATACATTTTTATTGGAAAAAAGTATATTTTCCCAAAAGCCTGGTGAGAAGAGTGACACTGTTTTCCATCTACGTACACCTCTTCAAGTTCTGGCTTTAATGTCTGTTGCCGAATGTTGTTTAGACTTAAGTTTACTAAGAAAATCTGGCCTCACATAGACATGTAGTTGGAAAAGAGAGGAATATTTTAATAGTCTTTCAGATAACTGTGGATATTTTTCTCTGATACTCCACCAATTTGACAAGTAGTAGTTGGGTTAGTTGAGATGTGGAATCTGAAATGATATCGATCAACTTTTCATACTCTGCTGCATTAAAATACACTGGTCCATCTTGCACTTTGAACAGATCTTTCACTCACAGATGGGTTTATAACACCATGCATTGGTCATTTGCAAAGCATGGGTTCACTGAGTTATGCAGGTCTCCAAAACACTGACATATTTCATTACATGGTATGAAAAAAACTCATTCGTTAGTAGCACCACAATCTCACTGGAAAAGTCTTTAGGTTTTGGGAAGCTGACAAGTTCACAGAGCCAGACACAAATCTTCCAAAATTCTAATTTTCACAGGAAAGTTCAAATTTTATCATTGGCAACAAATACTGTCAGTTGTTTTTCCTTGAAGTGACAGGCTCACTTCATTCATTTTTGAGAAAATGTCTGCCAAACACCCATGTTTGTATAAATATAGCTTGCCTGCCAGTTGTTCTTTCAAGTAAAAATGGTGTTCCATGAAAAAATGTGGCTACTCACTCAGACAACGACAAGACAACCATGACGCTTTGATGTGCGTCAGAATTGCTTTATATGTCCTTCCCACCCGGTCACAGGTGTGTACTCAAGGGTCTAGATTTAATGAAGCTAATAATTTTTATTGCCTCATCAAGGCATTCTTAAGTAAATCGTCGTCGTTTTTCCGCAGCAGTGATGGCTACAATGATATACTGGTGGTAGATTTTGGTGCCACTGCTTTGACTCCTGTTAAGGCACCAACAGTTTTACCCACCATTGCTTTCACACCGTAGGTACAAATGCCAGCATGGTAAAAAAAAAAAAAAAAAAAGCAAATAATGTCTTAGTATTCTTACAAAAACCGTTTTGACCTTGTAGACCTCCTGAAAAAGCCTGGGGGATCCCAAGGAACCATCAATGGCACTTTGAGAACTGCTTATGACAGCACAGCAAGTGCTCTATAAATTCTAACTATTGTTGTCATTAGCTCCAGAGACTATATTTTTCTAACTAAAACTCTGGATTATAATACCTCACCCGATCTGCACATGAATAGGTGCAGAAATGGAGACTGTCCCCTCATATCATTTTGTTCTTTTTCCATTTTGCCTCATACTATAGTTAGATGTACACCTGGCATCCAGACATGAAGGTGCCAAGGACAGCGCTAAGATCTTACCTGAGCCGGCAGCCAACTGTGTGCAGTGTTCCACACAGAGCAGGTGCTTCACAAACACCTGTTAAACAAATGATGAATGGGCCAAGAACCAGCTCAAATCAGTCCACTCCAGGCTCGTCAGCAACTCTGGTGGAAGGACAGAGGTTGAAGCGGTGGATGGTTAATTTTGCTTTTAAGGGAGGCATTTCGACCATAGTATTCTTGTTTAGAAAATTAAATTTGTATAATGATCAACCAAGGTTACCTTTTATGGGGAAACAACATTGCCTTTTTTCTTATTTAAAAAAATCACACATGTTAATTGTAGAAAATACAGACGAAAAAGGAAAGAAAAGAAACCACTGGGAATCCCACCATCTAGAAATAACCTTTATTGAAATTTTGGTGTCTGTCTCTCTTTTTCTTTTCTATGCAGATACATAATTTTTTTACCTCCTGTTTTGTTACCTCCTTTTTTCATCTAACACTATATAATGAACGTCTTTCTATATCATTACATATCCTTCTGTAATGTAATTTTCAATATGTGCATATCATATATTATTTGGATGTGCTTCAGAAATAATTAGTTAAGCGGGGTTTTGTTTGGATTTGGTTTTTTCCCCCACATTATTCCTGTCCCATCTCATCATCAGCTGGAAAGACCATGTGTCAGAGGTAACACAGAATGAACTGTAAGTAAAACCAAAGGATCCACTGAGCGTGTTTACCTGTCATTGTCACAAG
Source organism: Equus przewalskii (assembly GCF_037783145.1). Taxonomy (NCBI): domain Eukaryota; kingdom Metazoa; phylum Chordata; class Mammalia; order Perissodactyla; family Equidae; genus Equus; species Equus przewalskii. The sequence continues at coordinate 32,407,380 of NC_091854.1, read as the reverse complement.
CGCCATGGCAATGAAGCACGCCCACAGTAGAAACAGTCCTGAAAACAAGAAAGAAATAAAAATTTACAACACTCACAAATAAGATATTTTAAGATGTATCTGGGAGAGAAACAAGCCTGGATCATGTAACCAAGATGAAAGAATTCCCCTCTTGGGCAGCTGCACAGGAACAGCGCTCCTGATGGGCTGTGTGGTAAACAGTCCAGATGGCCCATGGAAAAGTCAACTCAGGAGCTGCATGAAATGAATGGGCAGAAACATAAAGGCGAAAATAAGTAGGAGTTGAAGTATAAAGAACTCTATTACTGCATTGCTAAAGGGACATTAAGGTGGAGGTTAAGGGCATGCCATTCTAAATTCTGTTCCAGTTCTTTGAAAGATACGTCTCAATCCTGAACTTTCTCCTTAACTTCAAAGATAGCCAGTACAGTCAGTTGAACATAAAAAAAAACCAAACTAAGAAGGACACTACCAAAGAGAAAGTCAATAGGCAAGAGGGAGAGAGACTGTAAGTAAGAGGGAGAGAAAACGGAAATGGATGTCCCCAAAGAAAACTATACCCTCTGTACATCCATAGCCACATATAGTATGTCTCTCTCTCTAAATATATATATATATATATTCTAATTTACATAATAAATCACGAGTCTGAGAACAGTAAGTACTTTCTGATCATTAGTAAGGTTAAAGAGGTCATTTCTTTACTCAACATGGTTCAGCGGCTTTAAGATTCAGAGAGTTCTATTTTCTCAGCTCTTTCAATAGAGTACTGAGAAAATTCCACCTCCCTCGGACCAGCCTTCTACATCTTTAATTTACATTCCCTCCGCCGTTTTTCCTCCAAGATCATTCATCCAACTAAATCTGTCCACTCCACCCGAGCCGAGCTCTCTACAAATCCATGAGCACATCTTGCTGAACTCTGCTTCTGAGCACTTGCCCGTTTTTATGCCCTTCTTTCTACCATTAGTTCCTTCAACCCAGATCAAAATGAACCTGCTTTCTTCCCCTAAATGTTACCTAAATAATCCCACTCATTTTGATCATTCACCTATCTGTCATTTTTAAGAACACAGCTTATTCATACTATCATTGACATATTGCTCCCAAATTGTTTTACTAGGCCCTTCTTTATTCCTCAACGGGATTGGAAGTTTCTTGAGGGCAAGCACCATGGCTTCGAGTTTTTTTGTTTCAAGAAAATGGAAGATAGAAGAAACAAAGAAGGAGGGAGGAAGAAAGAAAAAGGGGAAATGGAGAAGGGACGAGAACAGAAAGCAGAGAAATGGAAGACGAATCTATGAGATTCTATTTTCTAACACATACAATGAAAACAATGACATAGAGTCACTTTGTGAAAGTCATATTGACATGAATAAGTCTAATTCTAACAAGCACTCAATTTAAGATTGCAGTCCAATGCCTTCCCACGCCTGCTCTGTGCTGTATTTTTTCTAATTGTACCTTTTCTAATTGCTTTTCTAATAAGCAATTTTAAATCTAATGACCACTCTATTTAAAGTTGCAACCCACCCCATCTTCCTTACCCTGCCTCACTTTTTTTTATACACTTACCGCCTTTTAACATATGAAATAATTTGCTTACTTATTACGTATATTTATCATTGTCTCCCCATCCCTCCTTGACTCCAGGGAAGCTCCCCGATGGCAGGGGTCTCGTCTGTGTTATTCCCTGATGTAAGGCTAGCCCCTGAAGCAGCATCTGACACCAGTAGGTGCTCAGTAAACTGCACAAACAGAGCTCTCTCAAGTGTCATATACAGACTCTGGAATTTTCACAAATACCCACAATAGAGTCATGGTGATCAAGGGAAAAATTGCCTCCTCATTAATGCTGCCCACCAACATTATCAATCACCTAAAAGATGGCTGATTTAGACCCCAACTGGATTAAACACCGTGATAATTGATGTATGGAGAGTCAAGCAGAGCTGTTGGAGGACATGGCAAGTGTGGACTTCACCACAGGCCGCTGGAGGGTTGGGGGGGGGGAGGAGGCCGGCTAGGTGTTAACCAAACGAAATGGTGATAAGGGGTGACAGGTCTCCAATCTGGCTCAGAGACCTTGACTCCACCCTCCCCAATAGCAGTGGAAGCCACAGAGCGCCTATAAAAGGGGACTGCTGTCCCAGGAAAGATTTCCAGGCGAGTCTCGGATTCCCCTTCAGCCGCTGACTCGGCGCAGGCTCCGCCTCCAGCCCCTTGTAGTCCCTGCCCACACCCTTGTGCCTCTTTGATTCGTGAGCAAACTGTCCCTGCTCCCTTTGGCTCCACCGCACTCTCTTGCTTGTCCAGGGGAGAGATTTATGCCCCTTTCAGAAGACATGGCTTCAGACAGCTGCCTTCAGAAAAAGTCTGGAAAACACAGTCTTGCCGCAACCTCAGTGACTCCTCTCAGTACCCAGAGCAGAGGAGGCAGCAAATATGGGTTCAAATACTGGGTCTACCACCACCTAGCCGATTGACCTGAGAAAAACGTGACTCTCTGAACCTAAGGTTCCAATTCTTCACAATAGGCAGAGGCCCTTCTCAAGGTCACTGTGCACACAGGCCCCACTTCCCCTTCTCTAGAGCAAGACGAATTTAACCTGAGCTTTAAAATGTTGGCTCTGCGCCCTACACACTAGCTCGGTCTCAAAAAGTTAGCAATATTCACACAACGTGTTGACCAGTCCCAAAGCAAGTATCTCCATTACACTGGAAACCCCGGGCTTTGGAGTCAGACAGGCCTGAATCAGTCATGCAGCCGCTTCCCAAGCTCTCCCCGTGACCTTGGTTGAGTTCCTTTCTCTCATCTATAAAACAAGTACGTAATAAATATTCACACACCTGTTGTAAGGATTAAAACAGATAATGTATGTAAAGAGCTTGGCACAGCTTGATATACTCTGGGTGCTTCAGGGCTCCCAGCTCTTATTGTTAATATTAGCTCTAGATAGGGTCTACTCCATTTTCCACCGGGATGGGAGCACCAGGATGGGGGATACCTGGGCCGTTTTCCTTGAAGGCTACGTCTGGGTCTTTATTTCCCCGGTAACACACTATATAGTAGGGGCTCGATTTCTGTTGTGTGAGTAAATGAATGAAGGTATGAATGAATGAACAACATAAGGATAGAGGAACACTAAAAAGGGAGCCTGGAGTCCTAGGTGCTTGACCTCTAACACTGATTAAATAACTGAGGACCCGTGGATATTAGATTGCTTCTGGGTCCTTTTGCACTTCTAAGTTCGAAAGGTCCCTTTAGGCTCTGACACTGTTTGATTTTGACACAATTTGAAAAGCCCCAAAATAGACATGTGAAAAGAAAAAGAAACTCTTAATCTGTCTCCGAGACCTGTTGCTATGGACTGAATTGAGTGCCCCCAGATCTGTATGTTGAAGCTTTAATGCCCTATGTGACTGTATTGGAGATGGAGCTTTTAGGAGCTAATCAAGGTTACCTTAGGTCAAAGGGTGGTGCCCTAATCTGATAAGGTTAGTGTCCTTTTAAGAAGAGACACCAGAGAGCTTACCGTTTCTGCCATGTGAGCACACAGGGAGAAGGCTGCCGTCTGCAAGCCAAGAAGAGAGCTTTACCAAAAATGGAATCCATCAGCACCTTGATCTGGGACTTCCAGCCTCCAGAACTGAGAGAAAATAAATTTCTGTTGTTTAAACCACCTAGTCTGTGGTATTTTGTTATTGCAGCCTAAGCTAAGACACCTGCTATATGCCATAGCCATGAGAACTATCCAACACTACATTCAGAGTTCTCCAAGAATATCATTTTTAATCTCCACGCTGCCCTCTATCCCAAACCTCTGTAAATTTTATATCCAGCTGCTCCTTAAATGAAATTACTGTATCCCAACAGCAAATTGATAACACTGGGTTGAATTTATAAACACTTTAGTACTATGCTTCAGAATGTTAATTATCAGTTTGAAAAGTTGGTATCCTTTATTCTCTTGTTTGCTTGACATTTATTGAGCAAATTTCACGTTTGTTAATAAATTAGTCAATGCAAAATCCCTAGGATATTAAAGTAAATTTTCTCACTAATTTATCCTCACAAGTTGAGTCTGTCATAGCTGAAAGAAAGGGAAATTCTCCTTCATTTGATGAAGGAAAAACAACAGCTTTTGACAAACTCTAAAAACAGCTAAGGTAGGGCATGGTTTTCCGGGGGAAAAGAAATTCCTGAATAAACAGGTCTCAGCTGGAAGGTATTTGTGCCTTCTACTTGTACACTGCTCAGTATGGTAGCTACCAGCCACATGTGGCCATAGAGCCCTGGAAATGTGGCTAGTTCAAATTGAGCCGTGCGTAAGTAAAATGTCTTGTTAATAATTATTATATTCATTATATGTTAAAATAATATTTTGGATATATAAGGATAAATAGTATATTATTATGATTAATTTTGCCTTTTTTTTTACTTTTTAAATGTGGCTACAAGAAAATTTAAATTTACATATGTGGGTGGCATTATATTTCTAATGGACAGCACTGTTCTAATTAATCCCTTGTCGCATCTGAAAATCCAGTTATTTAAAGCAAAGAATAAGGGAGGGACTGAATATGAGTGACAGATAAGTTTGATTTGGTTCACACAATTAAAACAAGTTTTAATTAATTGGCAATATTTAAACCTTGACAGATTTCAAATCAAAAGGCAGACTTCTGGCTTCTTTTGAAAAGTTGCAAGACTTAGAAACACTGGACCTACGTTCTCACAGGGCAAAAAGTGGCCAACATTGTTTAGCAGCTTCTCTCTTTGAACGAAGCGCCAGCTCCGCATTTCATCCTGCTGCCTAACTGGCTGTTCCACCTTCTCTGCCTGGTCCCTGTAAGCATCAGAATTTTGATGTTTGGCTATGGAGAAATGTCCAAACATGGAATGGAGCGGAGGTGAAAGCATATACAGGTCTCAGTTTGAATTCCAACTCATCCATTTAAATGGCCATTTGACTTTGGATGAGTTACTCGAATTCTCTGAAACTCTATTTCCTCATCAGTAAAATGGGAATAATAATAACTATATTGTGGAAATTAGTAACAATGAAACAAAGTAAAATATACTCAGGTGCTACATCACAGTAGTTACTTAACGAGTTATGTTATTACTTCTCTCCTTTGGCTGACAGTATTAATTTGGGAACTGGGGCTATGGATAGTAGAGGCGTAGCTAGATCCTACATGGTCGTCACAGTGCCTGTGATGCACAGAGGTACGGGCGCTCGCTCCCGGAGGGCAAAGATCTTGGGAAAGAGATCTTCCAGGGTTTTTCTTAGGCACCACACTATGGTTAAAGCACTGTTATTAACTGGAGTGGCATTTTTTAATGTTAATTGGAAATGAAGACTTCAGATGTTTGACATCTATGCAAGCTTTTCAAGTCCCACTGAACCCCAATAATGGCAGATTTTGATCTCAAACGGAGCCGTGTTGCAGCTCTGTTTTACATCCCCTGCGGCACAAGCAAATTGCAGAAGCCAAACTTCTCACACCTATAGATATTACGATTCAGTGCAGCCAAGAGTTAAGGATAAAAACACAAAATGAAAAGGATTCAAAAAATGAGAGAACAAAGATCGATGAAAAAAATTTCCTATATTACAGGAGCTGGGCACAAACCAGAATGGTTTGTTCTGTAGACTTGGCCCTCTGGGAGTAAAATTTGTATCTCGTTCGAGGACCAGTTTATTCAAGAGTAGCCACTGACTGGACTCGAGTGCTTCCCTTCACATCCTCTCCCAGTCCCTCCTGACTGCCTGCAATTACCTGTGACAAATGACCGTCAGTGTGTTGCCTACTGCACCTCTCTGGATGTTTCCGTGGCTCACAGATAAGCGATCTGGCGTCTCCTGTACAGCCTCCCCAGCGCTCAATCGGGGCATGGAGGGGCTCCTCCCAGTGTTCCACTGTCCCCTGCAAGCTGGCCACCCAAAGTAAGAAGCCTCCTAGAACACACAAATAAAGTCCCTTTGGACGCCACATTTAGCTATTAACAACAAACTGACAGATAAATTAAAACTAGAAGAAAATGTAAGTGAATAGCTGTCTCAGACTGAGGAGGATTATCCGAAGTAACGGAAGAAATCCCAAAGACACAGGGCAAAAGATTCAATGATGCAAATAAACTTAAAAAAACAAAAGCTTAAATAATAATCTGGAAAAAATAAATCAATAAACTGGAAAAACTATCTGTTACAAATATGAAAAAGAACAATTATCTTTAATATGTAATAAGCCCATAGATATTGCTTTAAAAAAAAACCTCTAAAGATCTAATAGAAAAATGGATAGAGGAGATGAACAATTCATAGAACCAAGGTTAAGGAACGGCTAATAAAGTATTGTAAATTTGAATCTCACCAATAACTCAATAATTTGAGTTAAAATAAGAAGAAAAAATTTTTTTCACCCTTCAAATGAATCAAGATTTGTTTAAATGTTAACACTCGCTTTGGGACAGGATATGGTAAAATGAACAAACTCACACACCGCTACATTAGCACCTTTCTGGAAAGCAAAAGCCTTCACAAATTTCCAACACTTTTCAACTTTTTTGTAAGACCAGAATTAAAAACTAAAGGATAAAAAGAAGAAACAGTCCTAATAACAAAACCAATACATATTTCCTTAAGTAAGTGCTTTGAATATATACATATTTTTAAAGTTGTAAATCTAACTATTCTTTCAAAGAGATGTAACCTTCCCTTTAAAGCAGAGATTCTCAAAGTGTGGTCTCTGGACCATCAGCATCATCTGGAAACATGTTAGAATTGCAAATTCTCGTGCTCACCCACATTTGCTGACCCAGAAACTCTGGGGGTGGGACCAGCGATTTGTGTGTTAACAAGCCCCCAGGTGACTGTGATGCATGCTACAGTCTGGGACCCACTGCTCGGAAGTTACAGGAAATACAATGGATGGAAGAATGTACGAACTCCACGAGAGAGTCAGCAGACAAATACCGAGTGTGGGAAATTCTGTGTGACCAGTTTCCATGTTCTTCAACAAATAAATGGCATGAAGAAAACAAAAAAGGAGGGGAAAGTATTAAAAGTTAAAAGAGACGTAAGAGACATAACCAAATCAATGTGTGGACCTTATCTGAATCCTATTTCAATCAAACCAACTGTAAACAGAGGTTTTGAGACAATTAGGAAAAGTCGAACACAATATTAGGAATTACTATTTGCTTTTTTGTGTGTGAACGTTGTAATATGGTTATGATTTTTAAACAGCCCTTAAAAAGTCCCTGTCAGAGATTTTTTTAAACTGTTTTAAAAAGTAAATAAAATATGGCAAAATGTTAACAATTATAAAACCTAGGTGACTAAAAATAGGAGTTTGTTATACTATTCTTTCTACTTTTTTGTTCTTTGAAATTTTTCATAGTAAAAACAAAAACTTCACAACTTTATCCAGCAATTTTCATTTTAAAAATTTAAAGGAAATATTCAGTCTCAGAAAAAAATTATATACATAGATTCATTCCAGCATTATTCACACAACAAACTGTTAGAACCAACCTTGATGTCCAAAAATAGGAAAAAGGTATAATAAATTTCAAGACTCTTATTTAATAGAATATGATGCGGCTGTTAGAAATGTTATGTTTAAAAAAAACAAGGTACAAAAGGCATACAGTATAATCCTTATTTTGTAAAATGTAAATAGATGCCTAGAAAAGTCTAGAAGGAACTGTATCAAAATGTCAAAGGTAGTTGTCTCTGAATATTGAAGTTATGGATCGTATGTATTTTCTTCTTTGTAACTTTCCATGTTTTCTAAATTATCTATAACGCAAATGCACTATTTCATAATATGAAAAGATTTTTAATAAAAACAGAAGTATTTTTGTCATAACACTTACAAAAAATAAAGTACTCTAGGGGCTGGCCTGGTGGTGTAGTGGTGAAGTTCACGCGCTCTGCTTGGGCGAGGTTCGCGGTTCAGATCCTGGGCTCAAACCTACACCACTCAACAAGCCATGCTGTGGTGCCAACCATACACGAAATAGAGGAAGATTGGCACAGGTGTTAGCTCAAGGCCACTCTTCCTCACAAAAAAATAAAAATAAAAAGTAAAAAAATTTCTCTACAAAAAAATTAAGATTTCCTTTTTATTAAAAGCCTAAGAATCATCTTAGGAATGAACTATCACTTGATGAGAGAGAAAGTGGAGTTACACCCACCTGGTGGAGCACGTATCATTTGTACTATTCATTTGATGGTAATTATATCCATCTTAGAGTGTTATGTTTGTCTATGTACGTCCTCATTCTATAATATTCATTGAGTGACTATTCACAAACACTTACCAAAACAGGCAAAAATCCCTATCTTCATGAAGCTTACATTCTAATGAAGGGAAACAGATAATAAAGAAATAAACTTTACAATATTTACGGCATGTCAAATAGGAAGTGCTATGGAGAAATAAGGCAGGGAAGTTGAGGGTAAGGGACAGGATTAGACGGGGTCATGAGCAAAGGCCTAGCTGAGAAGTGACATGTAAGGAAGCCCTGAAGAGGGGAGGGGCAGCCGGGCCGTGTCTGGGGGAAGAGGATGCCAGGCTGAGGACACAGCAAGTGCGAACATCCTAAGCAGAAACATGCCCGGGGTACTCAGTTTGTCCCCCTGACTTGACTCGATTTCTCTGAATCACATCCTGCACCTGCTTCTTTTGCTACAACCCCCATCACACGGCCTATAGGAGCACTCAGAAAACAGTTATTAGTGATGATGATGCAAGGACTGAGGATGATTAGAATCCACGATCTCTTCCTTAAAAATAATCTATCATTTTGTCTCTCGTTGCATTTCAAAGAAGAACTTTTTCTCATAAGATCTGTTCAGAGTCGGGAATGCTTCAGCAGGTGGAAAGGTTTGCTCTCCAGAGATACCCAGACAGACTGAACCAGAGCGGGCAGCAACGCTCCATGGGAGGGACAAGTGTCAGCCGGGCTACCGGACAAGGTGACCCATTATACTCCCTTCCATAGCCAACGTTCACAAAATTACTGAGTAGTGAACGAGACCCAAACCCTTGCTTTTCTGAATTAATAACCTTGTCAGCATCCTAGTACTTGCTATAAACCTAGTGGATTGGCAAATAGCCAATGCTGGTTAAAAAACAAGATAAACCTCCTCTTCAAAAGTGAACCATTGATAAAGTCATGATGGGCATGTACCAGAGCACGTGCCGCTCAACTCCTTAAGAGAATATCTTACCATATTTGAATCTCCAGAACCCGCCACATGCATCCTCTCTAAGTATTGACTGAAATACACATCTTCTCTAGGATTTCCTCAGCTCTGAGCCTGGCATTTAGTAGTTACTCAATTATTTTGTTCATAGAAAGGTGAGTAAAGCATAATCACCAATGACAATCACCAATTGAAAACATATTTACAATTAATTTGTTTCTTTTTTTCACATTAAACATCAGCCTGAGGCAATGGCACTGATCTCAAGTTGAATATTGCCTGTAGTGAAATTGTGAAAAGGAAGACCAAGTCTTATTTGCCAAGAAAATTTCATTCATGTTTTTTATTTTCAAAGGTATTTGTTCCCAGTAAGCATCCCCATTGGTTGAACTACAGATCTTTTAAGTAAGGAAGAAAAATCACAAGATTTTCATGAAACAGTTTCTGCAAACAAAACATAGGACTGACCACATGTGAAAGATTACTGTTCTCCACGGACGCATTTGTTAGATGAAACGAAGTTGCAGGAACAAACGGATCCCCAAAATTCAGGGGATTTTTAAGGAAAGTTTATCCTTTCACATAACAGCCCAGGGAAGGCATTCAGTCAGAGGAAGCTGGCTCCACACAGGCTTTCAAGGATCCAGGCTGGTGACCGTTCTACTATCGCAACACACAACTTTCAAGGCCGCTGTCAGCATCGCCCCTCCAGTCAGCGGGAGGGGAGGGCGTGAGGGGCATGAGGGAAGGTGTGTGGGCCAGATGTGAAAGTGGTACACATCGCCCCCCTCAGAGTCCGCATCACATGACCACACCCAACTGCAAGAGAAGCCAGAAAATACGGTCGGGCTCTGGACCCAGGAAGTGGAGGAGACTGGATTTAGGTCAACTGCGGGTGATCTCTGCCATGATGAAATTGTAAATGAAATTGTAATTCTCTAAATATGCCCCCCACCACCGAATATCTGCCAGTGTCCATAGTCTCTGGTTAAGTTTGCATCCTGGACGGACCCTTACAGGATGCGCCCTGTCATAGTCCACAATTTATGAGTAGATTATATTCCAAAGTTCACTCGTGAGTTTACTAGAATATATTTTCTGATAGAAGTATAATAAGAGGCTAACCCACAACTTCTTACGGATCTTGTGTAGACAAACACTTTAAGAGGCGTTTGGGGCGCAGTGTAGAAGAATGAAGTTTCCTCCCCTACTCTTGGGGAAAAGGAACAGCTTGATGGTATGAAGCACGTTTTTATTGAACTCTCCTCACCTTGTTACTGTCCATTCCTCAGGTGCCTGTCACCTTCAGATGACACCAAAATCCCACTCAAGCCTGTCCTGGTGCCCATTTCCCAATCATTGCTGTCACCAATGCTGCTGTTCTTATCTGGAGGTTAAAGCAGTGGCTTTAAGTATCTCTTGTAGTATCAGATACGCTTGTAATAATAATCAACATTTTCTGAATATTTCCTGTAGACCAGAACTGCGTTCTCTGAACTTTATTTTCTTTGTTTATAAAATGGAGATAACAATACTTATCTCATGAAGTTATCGTAAGGATGAAATGAAATGATGCCCACAGAGCGCCTTGCACCCCGCCTGACACCAGTAAATTGATTCAATAACTGTCGGCTCTGATTTTCCTAATGGGTTTGTTATTTCTCAGTGAAAGGGCGAAGGTGTGAAGAGCTCATTATCTCTCGGCTCTGGCCTCCTCTCCCCCAGCCACTTCCCACCCCTCCATAAAGGAAACAAGAGTCGCTCTTTCAGAATGTTGACAGTGGTTCTCGATGCTAATGCGCCTGAAGTGCTTGTTAAAAATGTAAAACTCCCCATTCAGTCCTTCTGAGGTAAGCTGCTGCCACATTGAACAACACCAGGGGGCACCATTCACGTTGTGTTGCATATAAATGGTGCTTCCTGCAGTTTTGCAAATTTGTAGTTCTGAAGTTGAAGCCCAGGAAATTGTATTTTTAACAAATACCCAGGTGACACAGGCAATCCTTTTGAGACTGTTCTAGATGGCTGTTAAGGGTGTGGGGACCTGAGAAAGGACATGTCCCACAGGCTAGTTCAGGGTCTAAAGGTGGCTGCGATTGACCACCGACAAAATAACATCTCTTAAAGGCACCTACGGCGACCTGATCACGGCTTTGCTGTTCAGAACTCTTCTCAGGAGCCAAATTCAGTAGAACAAGACTTTTCCCTGTAATTTCCTCCCAAAGGCTTCACAAGGCTCTTCAGCCTTATCTCATTAATCCTCAGGACAGATCCGTGAGGCAGGTGGCAGACAGCGGACTTCTCATTACGGGTAGCTTGAGGCCTGAGCGGGGTTCCTGGCCCCAGAAGACGAGCGCAGTACCCAGATGGTCTTCTGCAATCTCCCCAGTCTTGTCTATAGGACTCTGAGCTCCCGCTTTCTGCTGGGGAAATCTTCACCAGCTCCCACTGAGAGAGTTCCATTCATTTGCCCATTCCATTCATTCACAGATACTTACGAGCTACTACTTCATAGGCCTCATGCTTTTTGGAAGTAGGTGGGTGTGGAATTATAAATGCACAAGTAAACAACTATGTTCTGAGTAAGTCACTGTGGGACCATAAGAAAGGAAAGACACATTAATTGAACACTAATTACTAAATGTGAGGTATTGGGCTGGTATCTTTACTTTAGATTACTTCTTTTATTCCTTGCAATAATGTAGAGCAGTAATAACAGATATCATTTTTACAATATTTTTTAATTTTAAATTTTTACAGTTTTACAATAACTGGTCACAAATCTGTAGTTAGTACATATTACAGCCAGACTTTGAACTGAGATTTGTCTGATTCCAAAATCCATGCTTTCTCCATAGCCCCTGGGCTTAAGGAGCATGCAACCCAACAATGCAGACAAGTGCACAAATGGCTCTTGTGTAACGATAACCGTGATCGTTGTTAACATTTATTGAGCACTTGGCTGACTTAGTATGTTCCAGGCATGAAACCAAGCTCTTCATACAGATTCTTTCATGTGATCTTCACACTAACTCTATGAGGGAGGTGCTATTAATTAGCCCCAATTACAGATGAAAAAAAATCTGAGACTTAGAGAGGTTAAATAACTTGCCTGCAGGAGAGGAAACTTGAAGGACACCGCTGCTGTCACAAGAAGGAGTTGGCTTGTTCTACAAGGTCCCCAGAAGTAAATACAAGACCAAAGGTCAGAAGCTTCAGAGAGACAGACTCTGGTCCAAAATGAAGGTCTTACTGACAGAGCCGTCCCGCGCTGCCTCTGGAGGGAGCGGATTCCCCTCCCCAGAGTGTACTCAGCTAACGGCCACTCTGAAGACAGGTTACAAAATGGATATTATGATGTCAAGAATGTTCTCCTGTTTGCTGCCCCGCCACACCCCACTCCCACTTCAACTTCCACACATTCTTCAGATTTCAACCTAAATATCACTTCTGCAGAGACGTCTTTCTAGACCCTCCCCGCCGAGAGCCTCCGCGGTCCATCATCTCAGCTCCCTGAGCGCCTCCTTCAGAGCACTTACACCTGTGAGTGAAGGACGAGCCGCGTGATTAACTACAGGACGGAGGGCTTCCAGCGCAGAGACTGTGCGAGTCCTGTTCCTGGATCTTCACCCACCTGGGACCTACCAGTGTCTGGCTCATGTTAGATGCTCAATAAATATTTGTTCACTGAATGAATGAATGACTGGCGATGGGCGGTTGGACCAGATGTGGATTCTCAGGACTGACCCAGCTGAAGAGGACATTAATTCCCCCGCTAAGCTACATTTCAGAGCTCCCCGTGTTCTTGGGGCCTCTCACACACCTGTTAAAACACCCCCCTCACACACCCTCACTCACACTCTACCTTTCCTTTGTTTGCAGCTCAGTGTCAACACCTCATCCACGCTGATCCATCCTTGTGTTGGAAACCGCGCGGCAAGGACTAGCATTCATTTCCATCACCGTTGGCTTCTCTGCACCAATTCATTTCCTGTTCATCCGCGGTCTTTGGCCTGCCTATCTCCCTTGTCCATCTGTTTGGACAGCAATGTGCCTGCTTGTGGGTGGTTGGATTCTTGGCGTGGGATAGGACCTCCGAACAATGCAAGACGCTCACACGGGCAGCTGCACCGCAGAGTCAGAGAAGTCTGCCCTGTGGGGAGCGTCTGCTCCCGCAAAGTCAGGGTGATGCACCCCCTTTATGCTGATTATACCTGCAGAAATGTGGATGCCCAAGCCAGAGGAGAGCAAACTCTTAAAAGGAAAATGTTTGTTCATTGGACAAACATAGCTGACAGCCCACTCTGGGCTGGGCGTGGTGGGTGAGCGCCAGGAATACACCACCTGCCAAACCGAGGGAGAGCAACGTGCTGAGTGTGGCCTCTGTGGGAAGTCACAGAAGCGCAGAGAAGGGATGGGCATGCTCGGCAGGCCAGGAGAGTCCCAGGAAAATTCAGAATCAACACCCAGCCCACAGTGCCAGGGGTTTTCTGTGCGTTGTGTTATATTAGGCTGCAGCGGAGGGAAAACAACTGCAGCAGAGAGGGAGCAGCTAAAGCCGGGACCCGAGGCGCAGCCAGGAGGATGCACGCGACGGCGCAGGTGCTGTGCCAAGGGCAGGCGGCCTCTTCCCTTAAGATAAAAATGAACACCTTCATCCCGTTATTGACGATAAAAGAAGCGAGGCAACGTGAGGCCAGAGGCAAGGGGAAGCATGCTCTGAGCAGATCAGACCCCTTCCGAGAAGTGTCGATGCCCATTTACATTCCCAGATGAACACACACACACACACACACACACAAGGCAAAGCAACGTTGTCTGCCATGGGGCAATGCTTCATGCAATTCTACGAAGTGAATGAGCCAATGATTATGGCATGTATGATTTTGGCAAAAATATTTATGATTTCAATGGCCTTTTTGAATGAGCCAGGGAACTTTGGAATGTGAATCCTCTGTGTGAAAACACACTGTCCTTTTAAAATGACTACGACAGCAGGGCCCTATGAATTCCAAAACCGATTTAACCTTCCGAAATGGGAGAAGCGAGTGTGATAAGGAGGGAAATGGAAATGGGAATGAAGAAAGTGATAAGTAAAAAATCATAAAGGAGAGGGGAAAGAAAGAATTTTATAGTGAAGACTAGAAAAACGGACGCTGGAGTAAAGAGAAAATCAAGTCCTCGCTTCCTGAAGCTTTGATTTTTCAAAGGGAGACAGGCAACAATGATAACAAACAAGTGAATTAATGAAAGAATCCTGTAATTTTCAGAGAATGATGAAAGAGGGGCGTGGGGAGGAAGCCCCAGGCAGACGGTGAGAGAATCCCAACCTGCAGAGGTGACATTGGAGCTGAGACCTGAGTGATGAGGACAGAGCCACGCAAATGTCTAGGGAAAGAGCAGAACAGGTGGAGAACAGTAAGTGTAAAGGCCCTGGGGCAGGAAAAAGCTTCTTCTGTTCAGAGAAGAGCAAGGCTGCATGGCTGGGACCTGGTGAGCCGGGGAGTGGGTGAGAGACCAGGTTGGAGAGAGGCCGCAGGGCCACGTCCCTCGGTGCTGGGCAGGCCAAGGCGAGAAGCCTGCGTTTTATCACTAGGAAAATGAAGTAAGGCAGTGATGTGATATGATATGCATTTTTCAAAGAGCTGCTGTCTATCCTGTGAAAAATAAACTCTAGCAAAGCAAGAGTGGAAACAAAGATCTCTGAGACCTGCCCTGCCCCAGTGCAGGTGGCAGAGGTGGTGAGAACTGGTCAGCTTAGATTACACTGTGAAGAATATGTTGTGTATCCTTAACCACCACCCCAAATTTTTCACTTATTACACGTATTTTGTGCTCTTCATTATGCTTTTACTTCTCTGCCTTATCTCCTCAGACGGCGGTAATCGTAACTTCTTTACGGAGTTCTATGGAAAACATTAATTCATTTAGTAAACGTTGGTGGTCACCTATTTCATTCCAGGTGCCACAGTCATCCTTTTTTTTTAAAGAATGTTTGTTTTACTTCATCTCTGTTTCTTTTCTTGCCACATATATTTTATTTACACACACACACAATTTGCTTTACTTTCTATGTCTAGAAGATTCGTTTGAACAGCTTTCTCTCCCTCCCATTTTGTATATGTTCTCTTGGCTCCTTTCAGCCTCTTTTCAGATGATCCTTATTTTACACAGTAGTTCTTAGGTAGACAAGAATTACAAAGCGCTTTTCCACAAAAGGTCCAATTTAACACAACAGTCCTGTAAAGTAGGCCATGTAGATATTACTAATGCCTCTTTACAGATGAGCAAAGTGATGCTCAGAGAGGTTAAACGATTCACCCAAGGTCCCAGAGCCGCTTAGAGGATAAACTGAAGTAGACCCAAGGCTCCTGGGTTCCTGAGTTGATCCTTTGGCCCACACAGCCGTGTAGCCTGTCTTCCCCTCGGATCCCACCCACGCTGTGCCCCAGGACAGCAGGGGCCAACGCACAGTTGATGATGGGTGACTGTGATGGCAAGGACAACAGTGCTCTGTATTCAATGCACGGATTCATCTGTTTGTGCCAGAATGTACCTCAGACTTCTCCTATGTCGATTTTACCGAAAAAGAGAAGTTAGTCAGAAAAGACTAGGTCTCAATTTTTTGCATCTGGACAGCTTAGTTATGATTCAATTCAAGAAATATTTTATTGAGTACCTACATGTGCCATAAATATTTATTGGAAGAATGAATAATTCTACACAGTGTTATGTAAATGTAAGCCACTGTTCTCACAAGCTAGCTGGAGAGATAAGAGAAAAAATAAGAGTAAAGGTCACAAGATACTGTGTAATAAGGGAAGCGTCTGGCACAGGGATTAAGCTGACACTATGCATTGACCGTTTTTTTTTTTGAGGAAGATTGGCTCTGAGCTAACATCCACTGTCAATCTTCCTCTCTTTGCTGAGGAAGACTGGCCCTGAGCTAACATCCACGCCCATCTTCCTCTATTTTATATGTGGGATGCCTGCCACAGCATGGCTTGATAAGGAGTGGTAAGTCTGCACCGGGGATTCAAACACGGGAACACTGGGCCGCCAATGCAGTGCGTGCAAACTTAACCGGCTACCAGGCCAGCCCCACATTGACCTTTATAAGGTTCTGGGGATAGAGAAGCAAACGAGAAAAGGGGCTCCTGGTCTCATGAAGCTTCTGCTCTCGTAACTGCTATTCTTGCCTTACCAGCCTTGGAAACTTCCTAAGTTTCTCCATAACAAATAATAATCACTATCACTTACTGAATGCTTACTAAAATCGGCGGACTTGGTCCTCTCAACAACCCTATGGAGTAGGCAGCATTGTTATCAACTCCATTTTCCGGATAGGAAAACCAGGAAGACCACACAGCTAGCAAGTGGCAGAGCTGGCTCTGAACGCAGGCAGTCGGCTTAGCCCCTTATATAATAAGGGGGAGATCCAAGTTTTGAGGGGCATGCAGCTTATACAATTCTAGGGACTTTGAGAAAAAGAGACTAGAACACTACAAATACAAAACTAAGTTCAGGGCCTGGGAAGGGGCCCACGCAAGACCTGTGCTCTATTAGCTTCACAATAAATCTGCCTGTAGCTTCAAGGCAAACCCATCTTTTCCTCCATGCAATACCTTAAACAGGAGGTCTGTTATTAGAAGGATGACTGTCCCATCCAAATACCCGGAAGGTGCGTAAGTGAGGAGAGCAAGAAAATAAGCATTACCATTCTCAACTACAGGAAGCTATAGATGAGACTTCCTGGTCTCCTGGTGGCCCATCAAATCAGTGAGCATCGTAAAGTACCTGCTGTGCGTGGGGCATCGTGCTACCCTGCAGGGCATATAAAAATGAGTTTAAAATTATAGATAGATGATAGATAGATAGATTAGATAGATAGACAGATAGATAGATAGACAGGTAGATGATAGATACATACATACATAATACATGATAGACAGATAGGTAGATAGATAGATTGATCTGCCTCAAGGACTCAGTTCATGTATCCAGCACTGTATAAATGTAAAAGGAGACCAATGTGACAGTGGAATCCACTCTTGAGGAATTTAAATGCTAACAGACACTTAACACCAGCTATGTAACTGGCATTGCTGTAAGCAGATTACGGTGGATGGGGGAGGGGCTAATATTACCATCATCCCTATTTTACAGATGGAGAAACTGACCAGGGAGTGGCAAAGCTTAGCTCTGAATTCAGACGTGCTCATTCTTAAGATGTAGTCTTAACTACTCTGCTACTCTTCTCCAACCTTTTGGAAATGCTAAGATTGGAAACATGAACAATTCGAGACCTAAAGCTTCGAAACCCCTCCCAATCAGCACCTTTTCCATGAAGCCTCCCATGGCCACCCCAGACAGGTCAGGTCCCCCAGACATATGTGGCCTTCCAGATTCACCTCTCATAGCTGGAGGAATGAGTCTCTTGTTGCCTCCTTTCTTAGACCATGAGCCTCTTGAAGGCGTGTGTCTCCAGCACCTAGAAGATGTTGGACAAATATTTGAGGAGCCAATGAATCACTGAGCAATACTTGTCGGAGTGTGGTCAAGGGCTCTCTTGATTCTGTGGCAAACAATTTATCCGCCGTAGGTGTTAGATGGCACTTGAGTGTGAAAGTAAGATTTAGAAAAGTGGAGGGACAAGGAAAAGGACATTTCAGGTGAGGGCAACAGCCTGGGCAAGAGAGCAGCGGTGGGAATGGTCATGGCATGAACAGAGAGTGTGTTTCCTATTGCTTCCGCAGTAAATTACCGAACTTAGCGGTGTAGACACCACAAATATATTCTCTTATAGTTCTGGAGGTCAGAAGCCCATAAAATCAAGGTGTCAGCAGAGCTGTGTTCCTTTGGCAGCCTTCGGGGGAGGATCTGTTTTCTTGCCTTTTCCAGCTTCTGAGGCCGCCTGAATTTCTTGGCTCCTGGGCCCTTCCTCACATCGCTCCTCCGTCTGGCTTCCTGTCACATCTCCTGCTACTGTCTCTGACCCTGTGGCCTCCCTCTTATGAAGATCCTTGTGAGTATATCATCGGCCCATGCCGACAATCCATGATTATCTCCCATCTCAAGATCTTTAACTTACTGCCATCAGCAGAGTCCCTCTTCCTAGGTAAATTAACATCTTCCAGGTTCCCCCGGTTCTGGGGGTTAGGACATGGACATCTTTGGAAGGCCGTCATTCAGCCTACCACAAAAGGCAACAGTGACAAGACCACTCAGGCTCTGAGAGGTTTCCGTCCCTGTGAGGCCACAGGCTGAACGGATAGCGGGCGGCCAGGCTTCCTTCTAGGCCAAGGGGTCTGCAGTTGTTCCAATAGGAATAGAGAGTCATTGCCGAGCACCGAGAGGGTCAAGTCATTAGGAAAATGATGTTTTTAAAAGATTTATTTGGCAACTGTGTTGTTATTTGCTTCCGTCGAAGCCATCTTTTTTTCAGTGCAATAAGAATAACATGTATAGGGTTTCATTGTTTTAAATACTTTCCCATATAAGGTGGGTATTATTATCTCTACTTTAAAGATGAGGAATCTGAGTTTAGAGAGGTCAGGTGGCTTTTCCAAGGAGACTACACATACAGCCACACATGGAGGAGCACAGCCAGATAACTTGAGGAGGTGGTAGTGCTGGGGGTAGGTGCAGATGGCTTTGGAAGCAGACTTGAGTCCAAATATCAACTCTGCCCTTTCCTAGCCATGTGACTTTGACCAAGCTATCTCACTTTCCCAAGTTTCATTTCCCTTTTCTCTAAAATGAGGCCAATAATAGTTCCTACCTCATAGGTTTTTGTGAGGGTTAAGGAAGATAATGCTGGTAGAGAAGGTACTTAGCATGGAGCAATCAATGAACCGTGGCTATTATTATTACAAACCCCACCCCCTTTCCATTACATCAAACCCAGAGACCATCCAAGATCATAGTGTCAAATCAGCTTACATTTCAACATAGGAAGATTCAAAATCTGAGTTTAAAGGAAGCTATTAAAGATAGGTTTCACAATATATTCTAGCACGTGAACTTTCTAGTTCTTCTCAATTAAAAAAAAATTAACTATCTTCAGAATGTGTGATAGACAGTGCCCTAAAAGTATGTTAATAATTTTAATTCCAGTTCTCCATTATTTTCAGAGTAATTTCCTAGAAACTCTAATTTTCTTCCATCCAGGTCTGGTTTTGTTCAGGTGGGTTATTTGTAAACGACCAAATAAAATAGATGTAGTTTTGCAGTCGATCAGCATGGACTGGTTTGTGTAACTTCCGTGGACAAGCAAGCGTTTGCCAAGTGGTCCCAATTAACCTTCAGTTTGTGTCCACCTCCAAGAGGAAGGGATGAACAGCAGTGTCTGCTGGCCCGAGAGCCTCTGGTTGGGTCTGGCATCCAGAGACTTTTCCGGGCTGACTGTCTGGAGAATGTCCAACCTTGAGAAAATGGAATCCAAAAGAAGACCCGGAGTCGACTCCATGTTTTCAGAGATGGCACCACGCTGGTCGTTGGAGTTAAATACGTTCATATCCATCGGCTCTGTGCTCTGTCATGCAAAATACTAAAATGAAATTCAAGGAGAGCAGTTTGAGGCAATCCCTCCTGTTCTTGAAAATCACCTTCAGCTGCTGGAAAGGCTGGTCACCTCTTTGTAGCTTACTGGGCACA